>NW_018408681.1:608649-709283 GCF_002113885.1 Mizuhopecten yessoensis
CCCCCCCCCCTTTTTACGATATTTAACTCGTTAACGAGTTGGAGAAAAAACGCCTTTGTACTATCCTCATTTTGATCACGAATTACATGATGGTGTATAAAAGGTGAAGTCGACCAACATTTTTAACCATTAGAACGGAAGGTAGAGAGTCCATCAATAAGGCAAATATTGGATTACATGGACGAAAACTATAAGAATGATGTCCGTCATGAACGCTGAAGAAATTGAAATCGACCTATTGCACCCAGATCGAAATGAACAAAACAGAAAACCGCCAAAACGCACCGTTTGGACACGAAAGAGCGAGTACCTCCTCTCCCTCATAGGGTACACCGTAGGACTGAGTAGCTTGTGGAGGTTTTCGTATTTGTGTATGAAAAACGACGGAGGTACGCATGATGATTTTCTTATATTTCTTGATGTAATAAATTCATATTTGTTATTAATTTGACACTGTCATTGACTAAATAAACAAACCAAACCTTTACCATACGCATTTGTCTGATGATGCTTTGTGTTTTCTGTTCGTGTCTTTAAAGATATATGACCACATACTTTTTATTAAATTGCTATACTTACTTACATATATATAGATAAATGTGTGCCGTATACAAAAAATCAGCATTACAATGATAAGAAACGAAACGTGTTGCGAATAAAAAAATGTATAAAGCGTAGTAAATTATTATGGTGGCATATTTCTGCCATCCACTTGCGACTTACGAGTTACGTATGTCGACATAATTATTGAAAGATGTCGACATAATCTGAGAATATGTCGACATAACTTTTAAATTATGTCGACATATTATCACATTTGCCGAGATAATTTTGCCGAGATAATTATCTCGTAAGTGGGTAACTCGGCTTTTTATCGTGTTAATGCTCGGGTGTGACATCGACTTGCCACTTACGACTTGCCACTTACGACTTATTTATGTCGACATCCTAGTAGATTATTGCCGACTTACCAAAACGAGGCTTGTGCACGAGGACCGCGAAGGTGGGCTGATGGTGACTGAACAGTGGTGACTATACTGGTGAGTAACTTGGTAAAATCAATGTAAATATGGGAAATCAAAGATATGGATATTACAGTAGGTTACTATGATGTACAGAGTTTATCAATCAAAGAGGGATTTTACATAAATAAGTCGTAAGTGGCAAGTCGTAAGTCGATGTCACACCCGAGCATTAACACGATAAAAAGCCGAGTTACCCACTTACGAGATAATTATCTCGGCAAAATTATCTCGGCAAATGTGATAATATGTCGACATAATTTAAAAGTTATGTCGACATCTTCTCAGATTATGTCGACATATTCTCAGATTATGTCGACATCTTTCAATAATTATGTCGACATACGTAACTCGTAAGTCGCAAGTGGATGGCAGAAATATGCCACCATAAATTATATATATCAAATAATATTTTTTTCATTTTTTTATCAGGAGCCTTCTTGATTCCATTCACGTTTTTCATGATAATATGCGGATTTCCATTATATTATCTTGAATTGGCTTTGGGCCAATTTTCAGGGAAAAGTCCGATGAGTGTGTGGAACATTTGCCCATTATTCAAAGGTAAGCATCACACAGAAGTTACATAAAATCAATTTATTAGTATCACTCATTTTTAATGATATATCAATCACAATAAGGAATGATCATTTTGAAAATGAATAATTTTCAGCAAAAACAGCAAACAAATAGTTGGGACGATTGATGTCCTATGAACCAAGTCTACTTAAGGACATTCTTCCATATGTGTAATGTATGCCTGCTTGTGTGTAAGTGTGCTGGAATCTGTATTTCACAAAGTCACATTACACAGCCAACAGCTGTTGCCTTTACCCTGAATGCTTAACGTTAGGCAGGGACTTAAAACTACCATTTAAAGGACATTGGTTATCCAAGCCTTTTGGACAGAACCCATTGCCTTCATCAGTTCGGCGAGAGATCAACACTAAGGTCAAAAGTGATGCATTGTCAATAAAGGCGCATTGAAACCAAAAGAAATGTTACAAAGTAGAGAGAAAGTAAAGATCATAGATGTCGCAATCGAGGCAGCAGATAACTTTTGGTTTCTTTTAAGTCACCCTTAGCAGAAGGCATGGAAGAAAACCCCGAGTCTGCGGGGCGCCATATTAGTCGTGGCCTTTCACGACGTGCAGTTGGATACAGAATGTATATTCTTCTCGCGTTTCATAAACGTGAATGCTGTTATAAATTAGTGTTGTAAATATTTGGCGGATTGCTTGAGTGGTTAACACTCCGGCCTTCCACGCAAGCGGCTGGGCTTCGATCCCCGAACTCGTCGTATGCATGGAATATTCAGAAAAAGTGTTTTCTCCTGTCCACACGACTCTAACAACCCGGATAGAGTATTAAATGGTCTGGAAAGGATGTTGCCATATATGTTCTGTAGCATTCAAGTTACGTGGCACTATCAATGATACCGTTGAAAGCACGGTCCCGCTTCAAACAGAACACAATACATCTCCAGCACACAAGCAGGCATACACACATAGAGAGATATAAGCAAGATGGCACTAGACTAGTAGATAGCGCCTGATAAGTCAGCTCCTGCAAATCCTCAAAATTGTATTGATTAATGTATATGCTGATTGTATTGATTGTATGAATTGTATATTACGTACAGTAAAGCGCTTTAGAGTGGCTAGAGCTAGATAGGGCGATTTATCAAATGTTGTATATAATTATGACTTATATTAGATGAGTAACAAACCATAGTGTTATACCATGTAAAACACATTGATGACAACAGTCTACGTTTAATACAGGACACGTTTTACATATATATTCTCACACGTCAGGCCAAAATATGTCCTGATATACCCCGTGCTAATATATTCTCACACGTCAGGCCAAAATATGTCCTGATATACACCGTGCTAATATATTCTCAGACGTCCTATACCCCGTGCTAATATATTCCAACACGTCAGGCCAGAATATGACCTGATATACCCCGTGCTAATATACTCTCACACGTCAGGCCAGAATATGACCTGATATACCCCGTGCTAATATACTCTCACACGTCAGGCCAGAATATGACCTGATATACCCCGTGCTAATATACTCTCACACGTCAGGCCAGACTATGTCATGATATACCCCGTGCTAATATATTCTCACACGTCAGGCCAGAATATGTCATGATATACTCCATGCTAATATATCCTCACACGTCAGGCAAGAATATGTCATGATATACCCCGTGCTAATATACTCTCACACGTCAGGCCAGAATATTTCCTGATCTGCCCCGTGCTAATATATTCTCACACGTCAGGCCAGACTATGTCATGATATACCCCGTGCTAATCTATCCTCACACGTCAGGCCAGAATATGTCCTGATATGCTATACCCCGTGCTAATATATTCTCAGACGTCCTATACCCCGTGCTAATATATTCTCACACGTCAGGCAAGGATATGTCATGATATACACCGTGCTAATATATCCCCACACGTCAGGCAAGAATATGACCTGATATACCCCGTGCTAATATATCCTCACACCTCAGGCAAGAATATGTCCTGATATACCCCGTGCTAATATATCCTCACACCTCAGGCAAGAATATGTCCTGATATACACCGTGCTAATATATTCTCAGACGTCCTATACCACGTGCTAATATATTCTCACACGTCAGGTCAGAATATGTCATGATATACTCCATGCTAATATATTCTCACACGTCAGGCAAGAATATGTCATGATATACACCGTGCTAATATATCCTCACACGTCAGGCAAGAATATGACCTGATATACCCCGTGCTAATATATTCTCACACGTCAGGCAAGAACATGTCCTGATATACCCCGTGCTAATATATTCTCACACGTCATGCCAGAATATGTCATGATATACCCCGTGCTAATATATTCTCACACGTCATGCCAGAATATGTCATGATATACCCCGTGCTAATATATCCTCACACTTCAGGCAAGAATATGTCATGATATACCCCGTGCTAATATATCCTCACACGTCAGGCCAGACTATGTCATGATATACCCCGTGCTAATATATTCTCACACGTCAGGCAAGAATATGTCATGATATACCCCGTGCTAATATATTCTCACAGGTCACGCCAGAATATGTCCTGATATACCCCGTGCTAATATATCCTCACCCCTCAGGCAAGACTATGTCCTGATATACCCCGTGCTAATGTATCCTCACTCCTCAGGCAAGAATATGTCATGATATACTCCGTGCTAATATATCCTCACACGTCAGGCAAGAATATGACCTGATATACCCCGTGCTAATATATTCTCACAGCTCAGGCCAGAATATGTCCTGATATACCCCGTGCTAATATATCCTCACTCCTCAGGCAAGAATATTTCATGATATACTCCGTGCTAATATATTCTCACACGTCAGGCCACAATATGTCATGATATACCCCGTGCTAATATATCCTCACACTTCAGGCAAGAATATGTCATGATATACCCCGTGCTAATATATTCTCACACGTCAGGCAAGAATATGTCCTGATATACCCCGTGCTAATATATCCTCACACCTCAGGCAAGACTATGTCCTGATATACCCCGTGCTAATATATCCTCACTCCTCAGGCAAGAATATGTCATGATATACTCCGTGCTAATATATTCTCACACGTCAGGCCAGAATATGTCATGATATACCCCGTGCTAATATATCCTCACACGTCAGGCCAGACTATGTCATGATATACCCCGTGCTAATATATTCTCACAGGTCAGGTCAGAATATGTCCTGATATCCCCCGTGCTAATATATTCTCACAGCTCAGGCCAGAATATGTCCTGATATCCCCCGTGCTAATATATCCTCACAGGTCAGGCCAGAATATGTCCTGATATACCCCGTGCTAATATATTCTCACAGCTCAGGCCAGAATATGTCCTGATATACCCCGTGCTAATATATCCTCACAGGTCAGGCCAGAATATGTCCTGATATACCCCGTGCTACTATATTCTCACACGTCAGGCCAGAATATGTCCTGATATCCCCCGTGCTAATATATTCTCACACGTCAGGCAAGAATATTTCCTGATATACCCCGTGCTAATATATCCTCACAGGTCAGGCCAGAATATGTCCCGATATACACCGTGCTAATATATTCTCACACGTCAGGCCAGAATATGTCATGATATACCCTGTGCTAATATATCCTCACACCTCAGGCCAGACTATGTCCTGATATACCCCGTGCTAATATATCCTCACACGTCAGGCCAGAATATGTCCTGATATCCCCCGTGCTAATATATTCTCACACGTCAGGCCAGAATATGTCCTGATATACCCCGTGCTAATATATTCTCACAGGTCAGGCCAGAATATGTCCTGATATACTCCGTGCTAGTTTGTTTTCGATGTCGTAGGATCTGGGTTTTTTTTAAACTACACGTTACATTGTACCCCGTTCACGTAGAAAAATATTTATAAATATTTCAAACATTTTTCTTGGTCAAACAATGTCAAAGTTTGGTAATTTCATTAACGATATTATATGTATACATGTAATATCACGCTTCATTTTTCCCGGTATATTTAATATCTTTGTCGTTGTTTGCAAACACACGATAACGCTAGCCAGAGAGCTTATTGTTTTCAAAAAAGTGTTATTCGAGAAGAAATCGTTAATATATATGTCGAGGAAACTTTTAAATGTCTGATATACTACGTACTACCCATGCGGAACAGATAATGCAATCACATATATACAGGTCCGTCAATCCTTGAAATACACTGACACTTTGATTGTGATGTATTGGGTTTATGTCGATGATTTCGCTATCTTAAAAATCATTCATTGCACTTTTTTTTGTCGAGTGCAGTTTGGGAATATCTGTAATGGAGTTTTTGTTTTATAACAGTAAGACTTACCAATTAACTGCTTTTGAGAACTGACAAAAACTCTTTACATATATTTAAAGACAAAAACGTAAATTAAGTTGGATGTATTACTAACTATCCGACGTTAAGTGATCTGAAACCATTAAGGATCACTGTTGCACTACCTTTTCGTACATACAGTTGCATAGTTAAACCCCCGACATCTCTGTTGACCAGGTAGCTAAGTTGGTTAGAATGCTAACATACCATCCGAAGTGTAGGGTTAGAATCCGGGTCCAGACCGGAGGAGTTTTAACTTCAATATCACTGCTTTTGATTACATTTTTTCCCGTCTCTTATATTTTTGGTGTGAAACATAACAAGTAACGGGCAGTGTCATTGATACTGTCGCATTTCGTAATTGTGGTCGAATTACAGAATTATTTGGATGAACATTTTTGGCGGGATATATGCATGTACTATATTTTCATTAAACCTTTACTACCTATAGAAACAGTTTGACTTAAGGAGTTTCCATCCTTCGTAATACACATGTTTTTCTTGTCGTATTTTCGTGTCGTCATTTCCGTATTGCGTATCGGGCATTCCATTACCGTAGTGTAAATTATAGTAACACCGGGTAAACAATAGTACACGTGCGTGACGTGATATGTCAACACCCGATATCTAGACTTAACTTGGAAATGTGTAATCACACGTACTTCAGAAATAAAGCTTATGATACAAAGACATTAATTAACTCACGGGAAAACACTGACATACGATCAGACGACTTCAAGAAGGTCGTATATGAGGCGCCTGGAATGCAGACTGATGTGTTTTGTTTACCGACCTCACCTGTACGTATCACGTGCTAACAGTAGTTCACAAGCTCTTGGTCGCTACGACTTTTGTTGTCGAGCGAGTTACGCTCTGTCAGATAAATCGGTTCACAAATGCAATTACAATAACTCTGTGAAAATAGTGGTTTGTAAAATATCAAGATCCCTATAAAATGCAAGTGCATGTGCGTGCACGTAATAACGGCATACCATGCGATAGCCTATGGTTACATATGTACCTGACATGTTAATATACCATGCGTAAGCAGGCTATGGAATGATGTCCAAAGTGTACATGATTGAGAGTAATTTTGTTCCATAAAAGAACAGTAAATTGACAAATAAATATAGTAATTTAATTTATTTCCGTCGTTTTTGGTATATTAAATAAAATAAGTGTCATTGTATAAATTCTATCCCTCTGCAAAAAGTTCCGATTTTTTTCAAGGTAGACAACTCTCATCAGGATCAAAATAATTGTAAAATGTAAAATAAATTAATTATAAAGACTTTGTGTGTATTTGGTTCAATTTTTCACTCTTTTTGTATGTAACTATGTGTCCTGTTTGATTTTGGCTTGTATTTAGTAACTTTTATCAATATAGTTTCAATAAAAAACGCTTTTTGTAACATGTTGTAGATATTTTATGATAAATAAAATATTTGTAGGGTTGATTAGCAATGTTTCTTTTCATTATTTTATTGTTGTAATAGTTTTGAACAATGCCACACGCTCAAAAAATGTGAAAGTGTTGAATCTGACAAAAAATCAATTTTTCGGTAATTTTTACAAATAAATCCCCAGTTTATCGGAATGCTTAGATTTTCATAAAATCATCTCTACATAGTGACATAACCATCATGTGAAACTTTCATTGAATTCTGATGGCTAATTGCGAAAGGGTGGAGCCTCCTTAAAGCTAAACCTTCCGAATAAGTAATACGACCAGCGCAGAAATCGACCTCATACTGGCGTTGTCGCTTAACGTGGCTGAAAATGCTACGAACAAATGCGGTCACAGCCTTTTCAAGGTTTAACTTTTTATAATGACTGTAGATGTTTTAGTGACATGTAACTGCCATTGAGTCACATTGTAGGTGACCATTGTAATACACTGAAATATTATCATAATTATCCCCCTCTTACAGCACTTTTTGTTGCATTTCATCAAATAACGTAAATTCTTCACAATATGTATAAACAAGTTGGTAAAAGTTATAAAATGGATTAAATTATTAACAACCAACGGCCCAACAACTACACTTGATTTGAATAATCTGCTAAACAGACATTTATCTATATTGCACAATCTTATTATCAAGAAAAGATTATGAATAAATCTAAATGGCCGTTTTAATTTCTAATATTATAATTGCTTATTTAAATATATATGCAAACTCCGCACATACGTGTTTCGATGATCAGAATTGTTAAACATATAACACGTAATTAATATAGGTGCATACTTTATTCACCAAGCGTTCAACTACTAAATTCCGTAGCAATGTCATTTATTACTTAAGTTAGCTGGATACATTTTAGCCCTTATTTAAGTCAGCAACTAAAATACGGTTCCTTCGGTACCATATCCAGAAATTTCCGTCTTCTGCTGATTATAATACCAAAAATACATTGATACAGATACCAAATTAATATTACGCAATATGTATCAATTTGAAAATAGAATTGTTGAATCAAAGATGTATTTTTTTAAATTCAAAAATGTGCAATGGCTAGCCGTAACTAAACATTGCCACACCTTCTCCAATACATAAAACAGGCAAATGCCTCATTATGAAAATGGGTGTTTGTTATGTAAAGCACGATAGGTGACAAGGATATGCTCGATATCATACCCACAAAAAACCTAGCATGGGTGTTGCACAATAGTTCATGATGTTGCACATAATTCAACATATTCACCTTCTTGTTAATTTGAGGTTGGCCTCTATGTCTATGCTTTAAAATTATAAATTAAGAACTGATACTTTTATCGAATGTAAAGAGTTATGTTAACTGACATCAAATACTGTCAATAGCTTTAAGGTATAACTGTAGGAATTATCATATCAATATGTGTCATTTCAATAAGCTGCCATGTACTTATAAATATGGTATTTATTTTGACGAGTTTTAACGTTGTAAAAAGTCAACACCCACCTGTCATATTAATAAGTGGATAGAGCATATGCCTTTCATCAAGACGGGTGGGGTTTGATTCTCCGATCGAAAGAAGCGTGTAATTCGCTTGACAATGTGTTTTCTCTGGGTTCATGAACTCCCTAGAAAAGTGATTAATAATTTGATCAAACTTTGTTCATAATATTTCTTTGTTCTTGCAGTTGAGTGGTTATATTTGACAAACAAGCAACAGTGTATTAAAAACCATGATTGTTTTGTATTACTAGGTATTGGATATACAATGGTGGCCCTTTCTCTAATAGTTACCTGGTACTACGGAACTGTGATTGCTTGGGCTCTTTATTACCTCGGACACAGCTTTTCGCGTACTCTTCCCTGGTCCACGTGTGACAACGACTGGAATACTGAACATTGTGTGGTATTGATAGGTGACGGTGTACAACGACCACGAACGCAAAACATTAATATCACTAACACCAGTAACATAACTGTAAACGGATCTTCATCATTGGTGAATGATACAATGTCTTTTACTACAGCAGCGTCAGAGTTTTGGAGGTATGCCTTCTACACAGCTAAACATCATTGGTACTAACATGCATACCCTAACTTTCCTTTATAACGAAGCTGTGACAAGGCAAAGTCACAAAATCAACCAAATCACACCAATCACAATCTAATGTCTAGCGTTATCTGCCCAGTTGTTCAAGGTGGAATTACATTAAATTAACGACACATTTTTATCTAGTTTTATTTTCCTATTTTTTTTAAAATAAACTTGTATGAAATAGGAATTCAAAATAATCATAAAAAGACAAAAACAAATAATTTGTAAAGTTTTAGACAAATGTCAAAAATCACATTTTAAAATGTTTGGGTTGATGACTTTGTTGAAATAATCAACCTTTAAACAACCTGTTTCAGGGCTTCTTTATTAAGTGGTTTGCTGTAGAAATATTAGTCTTTATGTGTCAACTCTCAGCACATATCCATTAACTTTTTATCACACATCCACTATAGGTTTCCTCACTTTTGATTCATTGAATAAACCTGTTTGGAGTCGGAAACCTATTATATGTAGCCCACTAGTGAGTAACATCCTGGGCGTTATTTTATATTGGTCAATCTTCTTATAATGACGTCAAGAAACCATGCTTTGTGAAGTCATCTCCTTTTGTGACGTCATAGTTCATGGCGATTATCACCTTGATTGGAAACAGAAATAATGTCACACCAAGAGCAACATATGGTCTTCTTAATAAAAATGTGACCGTTATTAAAGTGCTAATCTCGTTAGTTAATTTTTTGAATTATAAACAATACTTTGTAAACATCGTGACTTTATACAATTATAATTAGTTAACATGATTACCAATCATCACTCGTTCGGGAACCTCTGAAAGCAAACCTAACTATCTCAATTTGAATTTCTTACTGCCTTTTAGCTTCCATGCATTTGTATAATTGCGCCTTATATAATTACTTTTCTGGAACTATGAAATCCTTCTGATGTTACAAGATGTCCTTAAGCCATGTTTTTGAAAAAAGTAATGATTCAATGAACGATGATATCTTTTTGACATCAACATTAACAATGAATGACAAGACAAGTCCTCACGATGTCAGTTGCATACGAATGTATCATTTTCTTCAAATTTATGTCATTATAACTATTACAACTTAAGGTTCAACAAGCCCCCTAAAAGAGGTAATAGTCACCCTAAATTTCAACCCCATGGCAAGTCATATTCAAATATTCTTATCACAAATCGGAATATATATATGTAATTTAAATACATTATACGGTACATGAGCTATTAAAAAGGTATATAAGCAGGTCAACGAAGTCAAAAATACGGCATTAAGGCTGATGTAATGATAAAAGTTGCTCACCAGATTTATAACATGTCAATCTCCTAAGTGACCCAACTGAATGTTTCGAAATTACATGTTATTTGAAGATCATTTATATACCTAGGTCAAGCGGGGCTTTATTTCTCTTTAACTATGTGTGGAGAGGCATACCGGCCTTACAAGTAGATGATTGTTGCTATGGGAATGTACAAAAATCATAGTAAAACGTCAGAGTAACATATTTTAACGGTATATATGTGTATAACCATAGACATTTGACCATAAATACTACTTAAACTTCATATAAAATGTCCTTCCTTAACATTCAATATTGTAATAAAAGAGCTAGACTTGTTGTAAACATTATTGTACTTTTCAGCTTCAATGTTTATTACATGTCTAGCGCATTCATATAATCACATAATGTTATCAAATGGCACATCATCTCAAGTTCATTTATCGATCAAGGTTACTTAGCCATTGTTTTCTTATTTAAAATTTGCTAAAATGTATTACCAGGAGATTTTATTATGATTTTAGTGATTTCGCATGGCAACATCTATCTTTATTTGTGGTCGGAATTCCTCTCAACAGTTAGTAGAAGAAAAATAAAGCTCCGCATGACCTAGGTATATAAATAAACTTTAGATTACGAGTCATTTCCCAGCACTCAATAGGGTTGCAAAAGAGATTGACATGTTATAAGTCCGGTGAACTATTTTTATAAAGACATCAGCCTTAATGCCTTTTATTGACTACGTTAACCTGGCTATGTATTTGTTGTATGGCCAATGTACAAGTTCAATATATATAAATAACATATGTGAGTTCCGATTTGTAATTGAGGTCTTTGAATATGACTTATCAAGGGGTTGGAATTTTAGTTGACTACATCATCTTTTAGGGGGCTTGTTGAACCTTAAGCTGACATCCATTACATCAAATTGTATCCCTCCATTGCCAGCACTTATATACTATATTGTCGATAGCGTTTTAATGCATATATGTTTTATTCCTGGAGACATGAATGACATGTTATTTTACCGATGGAATGCAACATGATCCAATTGTCGGTATCAATTCAAAATAAATAGTAATGACGAAGTCAGAGATATGAAATACTATTTGATTGATTTCAGAAAAAGTATGGTAATAAAGCTCTTACAATTCAGTGTTGACTGACAAATTGATATTTTTATTTCTATACTTTTGAAATATTCATAAACACGTAATAAATAATCGTCCCTAGGTACAAGGTGCTGAACATCTCAGATGGAATAGATGATTGGGGTTCCCTCCAGAGGCCACTTGTCCTTGTGATGTTTCTCAGCACGGCTATGTGCTTTCTGTGTATTGTGAAGGGTGTTCGATCAATTGGAAAGGTATGATTTTTTTTATATTTATTGACAACTTGTTGACCTAGTTAATGTTGGTACTAAATTAAACATCTACCCATATATGTTTTCATATTGCTAGGTTTTTCTTTGATGACTGAAAACCGTCATAATTTGCAACAATTTACGTATATGTGTTAGAAAGCTATCCTTGAAATTTTGAGCATGTTTAAACTGCTTTTAAAGATTATATAATTCGATTACGGCAAATTAAGTATCTTTTACATACCATTTTGCTTGTATCTACAAAGGGACACTTTAAAAGCTTCAAAATAGTTGTATAGTTTCTTACATTTTTATTGGTTTTGGTCATTTGAGGGAAAGTATAGTAAAAAAAAGATAAAAAATATTTTTGGAGTAATTTGTAAAACATACTTTCTGGTTCAGATTGTAACCTTGAAGTAGCCTTTATAGAATAATTAATACTTTTATTTAAAATGTGTGTCTGTAATCTATAATTGTTTGCATCGATGTTGTTTTCGAATGGTGACAAACACTTTTTCATTCTGTATTGCTGAGGTGGTATTTCTTTTTTATTCATACTTAATCCCAAATGGTCATTTGCTGGTTCTCGCTTGTTTGCTGAGTGATAGATTATCGCGTCCACCATGACATACGCATCTGAAATATATTTCATTTAAGTTGCAGCAGTTCTATCCTAAAGATTATATTTTATTCCTACAGAACTTAATATCATATATATGTCATATCAGTATATGGGACAAGGAAGTAATTCTAACAGTGTATACAATATAATGTTGTCAAATTTTCGGAGTAGTCCGCTTCTTCATCGAAACACAAAAAAATAAAAATAAAATAAAAATGCATAACATAAAAACAAACAAAGATATATAATAGGATAAAGCTGTTATTTGAAAACAATATGCTCCCTCGGTTAGCATAAGCTTCAATGACCGCATCGTAGACCAATTACTGGGATATCACTATATGCAGAACAATTTAAAGTTTACGACACTTATAAACCGTTTTATGACATACTTACTAATAAATACGAGTTTTTTTTGTAAATGCAACACGACATAATTGCTCTAACCCTTATCAGCCCTCGCCCGTATTACACCCCAAAACCCGTATCAGCCCTCTCCGTATCAGCCCGCGAAACCCGTAACATACCCCTTTTGGAAAGTTTTCTTTTTTTGATATTTCAAAAAAAGAATCAATCATAAGATAGTAGTTCTATCCGTATTTTATGAGTAAGTTTGTAATAAACAGAATAAAATATGCCTTTCTCCATATCACACTCAGTAACAACCCTCGACCAATATCAGCCCTTGGCCCTTCGGCCCTTTCGCTGATATATTAGTTTTGGGTTGATACTGGGTGTGACATGGGAAAAGGCATGTACCATTCTTTATATAATGCACTTCACAATCCTGTCTCCTCCTATGTTGTGTGGATGACCGCCTTGATCAACCCGCGACCAATATCAGCCCGAGGGCCGACGGCCCGAAAGCTGATATTTGAGACTCTGGTTGATACTGGGTGAGATATGGGAAAAGGCATATATTATTCTCTATATAACTATATCCTGTCTCCTCCTAGGTTGTTTGGGTGACCGCCTTGATGCCGTATTTCTTTCTCACAGTGATCTTGGTTAGAAGTCTCACACTAGATGGCGCTATTGACGGTATTATCTATTATGTCAAACCTGATTTCCGTAGACTGCTTCACTTCCAAGTAAGTTTCAGTTCAAATTAAATTATCAGTCAAGCAAATGTAGTTTGAGTGATAGACATACAAAAGGACTGTATTTTATCATGCAATTCTTTCACAACAAGTACAATTCCTGAAATCCTAAATAAATAGGGTTTTACACCGCTTGGGACCAGGTGTGGTGAGAGGCGAGAATTCGACTTCTGACGTCAGTGGAACTTGTGCCAGAGGTCGGATCAGGATATTAAGATAATGGTATAGATATTGCTTATTGCAGAGCAGTTTTTGGTTAAAGCATTAATTTATTGTGTGTTCGTCTAATAAATAAGTGTTAAAATTTCATATAAAAGGACGATAGTAACAAAAAAGATGTTCAATGTAACGTCAAATAGTCTAATACTGGGGACATTTTGTTACCATTCAAACGCGAACATTTTACATGAATTTCGATAATTCTGTACTATCGGACTTTCTAAAACATATTGATTAATATTTCGCCTAATTACTCATTTTACGTATTAGTTAAAGAAACAATTTAGTGAAGTAGGTTGTTTTATAATATAGTTACAAAATTCTTTATAAAAATATATTTTGATGCTCCTTATGAACAACACATGTCGGGAAATTGACAATAGATAATGTGTTCTAGGCGTTCCTGTTCAGGAATGAATAAATCTTTAACTGTGCATCCGTACGTTTAATTTAGTGGTAAATGTCGGTGAAATGTATCTTTCCAGCCGTGGGGAGAAGGTTAATTCTTGCTTGGTGTACCTAGCTTTTTCAGAATACAAGTACCGGCAATTAATCTGAATCAGTAGCATCATCCAAACCACAGGGACGTAATCATTTGTTACATCTGTATTTGGACCTATACAAGGGTGTTCAGACTTAGTTTATGTCCACATATATCTGTAACAAATATTTTCAGGTCCCTGTGATCCAAACAGCATCTCAATTACCGTTATAAACGAGTAATTTATCTAAAATTAAACCTACTGATAGCATACTTAGTTTGAAATTCTCCCTGCGGTACCCTCTAGCGTCCATACTGTATTTAAACATGTTTCTTTATATTAGAATACAACAGTGAACAGAAAAATCTCATTAGATTAATCTATTATGACACTAATAATTCTTGCTAGTAATTCAAAACGACAAACAGGTGCTATGTGAGAAATCAGATTCACTGTAGGTCGACACACCGTGATATTGTACATGTCACTTATCACTGAAAGGCCCGGATATAGCTTTCAAGCAACCTGTCAGCTCTGTAAAATACATATGCTAAGTACGGAAAAGACCCATACCAGTGTAGCATGTGTGTGTTTCGGACACTATTGTCGAGCCCCCGTGCTCTCAGCATGACTACTGGCCATAGACGTACGTAACTAGCTATGTTACAGGTCTCCGCTCTAGGGCAGATAGTCGAGACTCGTAGTTTGAATAAAATTGAACAAACAGTTGGCATGAAAAGACATTGGAAAAAACTAAAATATATTATTTACAATAATTTAAGCATAACTGAATATTTACCTTAGTCAATAGTCATTCATAATCTGACAGTCCACGTGTGCCCAATAGACTCACTGCAACAACACATGGGGACGCGAACTTCCGGCAACCATTATTTCAGTACTTGAGATCAAGGTCAACCAAAGACCTCATTTTAGGATAGACATGCCGACATCCTATGATGTTCATATATAAAAGGTTTGAAGGTAATTCATCAAACAGTCGTCGACATATGCTCTGGAAACCATTATTTCAGTAATCAAGTTCACGGTCAAAGGTAGCATGTCCCTAGGTTGTACATATAGGTTACGGAATTAGGTACTACAGAAAGATTCAAAGATTCAAATTTCAAATATTTCATATCAATATTGATTGAGTGTTAGTGCTATCTATTTATAAAATGACTGTTTAAAACAGTCAGTCAATAGAAATATATTTGTTTTTTTTTGGTGTTTGGGCTGAACGATCTATCCTAGATATTGTTAAAAAGAGTTATGCAATACTTATAATCACAAGTTTTTTGTCTTAAGTCCAAATCTTAAGTATAAGTAAACTGAATATTTCTCTTAGAATCTTTCAAATTTTTGGGGAAAAGTCCACAGTTACCATATATGTACATGTACCTCTGTCTGATAAATTAATTTCGAAAAAGAACTGAAAAATAAGACAATCTTCAAATTTAAAAATATATCTAAGTTTCTGAGTGTCTGATCTAGTGCCTGGATGTTTGTCACTTGTCATAAATAAAGATGATGAGATTAATTAATTTAATCTAATAAAATAACCTTGCTATAGTGATATGTACACATATAAAGTAGATTCCTAATACACATTCATTCTCTGTAAAAAATATTTATTTGTGAATTTTGTCTTTGATAAAACAAGTGACCTAGAGAAGGCAAGTTAGATCAAATGAAAAAATAAGCAGTTAATATTCTTGGTATAATAAATTGTAATTCATTATAAATGTTCTCCATGTATTTTAGATTTGGTTATATATCTGGTAGATTGCAAGATTCTTTACCACCAGATTTAAATTAACATAGGACGGACTTGGAGAAAAAGGGACACAACAAAAACAAACTGCTTGGCGTGGGTGGGGGGATGTTACTTATTTGATAGGTTTGGGGTAATACTGAACAGTTGTACATGCCCTTTATCTGTCAACTCACAAAATTGCATTAGCACAAACTTTAAAGCATAACACAGGATAATCAGCAAAATCAACTTATTTTGCTTACAACAAGGTAGACAAATACTGTGCATGATAATTGATGATTAAACTAACTCAGATTTCTTACAACAACTATCTGTATATAAAACATATACACATTCATGAACATGCCATGGCAGACACAAACACCTCTCACAAACCAAACCAAAATATATTTTAACGAGGCTGTGTACGAACAATAACATCAATTGAAATGAATGTTCAAATCTCACTTTATATTTAAGTATGTGGCGACTGATTCTGCGCTCTTTCCGAGTTTGGTATCATTACACAGCTGCGCTAGGACCACAGGGATCGTTACAAATGTCTGAAATACACATATGCTACAATTGTATACTGATATGGGTCACAGCACTCATAAGCATACACTGTGCTTTGATCCATATCAGTATAGCATATGTGCATTTCAGACATTTGTAACGAGCCCCTGTGCTAGGACAAACACTATCTATAAATCCTAAACAACAACCACTTTCATTTGTCTCATTCTGGTTGACAAAATATGTGGTGCAACAAACCAATAAACGACCGGGGTTCCTTACACATGTCTATTTTCATGTTTACCATACTGATATGTATAACATAGTGTATGTGTATGTTTATGTGACCCATGTCAGTATAACATAGTGTATTTTAGATGTTTGTAACGAACCCCTGTGCCTATTGGAATAAAACAAATCAATTGTAAAACATATAAATATTTGTTTAATCCCGTATCGCTGGAAGCTGAAGCGGAAATTATTGTGTGAATTATCCGTTGAGATCTTAACCGTTGATACACAGTCAATAAAGTGTTGTTTTTTTATATAAATTGCAATATTCATCATTAATTGAAATATCATACAGGCGTACAACACTGTGGTTCGTTACACATATATATCGTTACAGCACATATGTCAGTAGGCATATGGCATATGTGTATTTTAGACATTTGTAACGAATCCCTGGTCCTGTGCGGAGTTTTGAGGTGGTGACAATAAAAATATGTTTTAACACAACACATACCTCACATACATTGATGAATGGGGTATTTATTGATCCGAAGCCGCCTGAATTATCACCAATATAGCTGCTATATTTCCCTAGACGAGTCCTCGGTGTTTGATCGTTCAAAATTGCCAACCTGAACGCCGCCATTGTGTATGTTATGAAATAACAAGGGAGTGACTAATCAACAGGACATACTGATCCGGAACGAAAATATAATATAATATTCTTATTTAGAACAACTCCCGACTGCCTCTTTTTGTGGATTAGTCACTTTTCAAAATGGCCGCCGCAAATTTTGATGAGCAGACGTCAGGTCATTTGAGCGTTTGATCTGAGTAGGAAAATAAAAGGAATAAGCATGTTCATGATAACGACTATTTAAAAATGACAGCCGCGAAGGATTTGATGAGCAGAGTTTTTCCAAAAGTCAGAATGTCCCATAGGGCTCATGTAGATTTTTTTCACTATTTAAGTTGTTCTGCATCCAAAACAGTTAGAACTTTAAAAATATCTCGTTTGTAATTTTTTGTATTAATATTATATATATATATTTTTATTATTATTATTATTATCATTATTATGAAATAATAAGTGATTGTCAGATGGAATTAATGAAAAGATGGATGAATTAATGAAATTGATTGAATGTATTAAAGAGAACGCTCTTGCATGAGGACAATTATGTAAGGAGACTGAAAGCAGGGCCCCAAACCCTGGCAGTATTCCGATAAGAAATGTTGTGGGACAATCAAATTCATTTTTAAAAAAGCACGGAAAAGAGAAACATGTTTGATAAGAAAACGTTTAGATACACGGCACAATAAAATGTTTAAAATTACTGTTTAAGTCCTCGTTATCTAATTTTGTTT
This sequence comes from Mizuhopecten yessoensis, assembly GCF_002113885.1. NCBI lineage: Eukaryota > Metazoa > Mollusca > Bivalvia > Pectinida > Pectinidae > Mizuhopecten > Mizuhopecten yessoensis. Next base: position 627,057 of record NW_018408681.1, read on the forward strand.
TACTTGTCAGTGACGCCGTCCTTTGTGTGACGATGGACCTTATCACTGCCTTCTATTGTGGATTGTCTTCTCCATCGTCGGATTTCTAACTCATGAGTCGGGAGTGAAAGTTGATGAGATAAAAGTGACAGGTAATGTTTGCATATGTTTTGTAACTGTACATGTAACAGTTGTACTGCACTCCTTACAAATATGATTGCATTTAAATGGTCCAAGTATAATGATGGGGGAAACAATATAACATAACATGCCATAAACATTAAGCAATGCATTCTTCTTTTTTCTCAAAAAGTTATCACGTACATGAATGTCTATCAGAAACTAATCCTTTTGTGCATGCATATTTAGTACATTGATATGGAAATGTATAGGAATTGGAGGATGATGTCTGATATTGAAAATATCGTTTGTATGACAAGTCCAGGTCTGGTGTTTCATACATACCCTGAGGCCCTAACAAGACTTCCGCTCCCTCAATTGTGGTGTGCCCTGTTCTTCGTTTTGGTTTGCTTTGTTGGTGTTGACAGTCAGGTAAATACAGATCCACCGTTAGCTATTGTTCCCCTTGGTACTTTTGACAGAGGAATGGCATTGCAATATTGTACCAGAAAAGACTTGTTCACTTAATCATCTCCATTCTCAAATCCATGCATACACACATTCCTTACATTTTCCTATTTCTGCATTTTCTATTTTATCATCCAACTTTACAAATTGATCAAAAATAAACTTAAAGAAACTATTTTTTTTAACTTTTTAACTTTACCACTATTCATCATGTGATTTAAATATAAAGATTATTGATTTTATATTTATTTCCAAGCAAATAACAAATATCTAATTTTGTGTATTGTGAAATTATATATAAATAACTGAGCTAACAAAGATATTGAGTGGTCTGTCATCTATGAACAGTCGGCAGGTAAGCTAAATATAAGCCGCATTTGTATTATCAAAAATATGGTGTTTCTTTAACAACTAAGTAAAATATTAACTGTTAATATCTGTTCTGATCTATTAGAAAAACGCATTGCCCTTCAGAGAAATTAAACATAATGGTACCTTGAGGTACAACCCTTGTGTTTAGCACGGTCACATGCATAACTTAAACCTCATGGCAATTCAAACGCCACTCATCCTTACGAAACTGAGGTCATAGTCGGCTTGCCCAGGTTACCTTCGCGGTACAGCTGTACTCAACACGCATGGCTGACTTGTACACACACATACATTTCACCGTAACAGTATTGATCTAAATTACGGATGTTTTGGTTCTTTATCAGTGGTGTTTACCGGGAATATGCCGTGGACAAAATCGACATCACCTATCAGTATTTGAGAGACATTGTTATATCACGTTATGTCCGGGTATCATGTTTCACCAAACATCCGTGCAGAGGATGAAGTCATAATGCAGTATATCATTAGGTGTCACGACAAAAATATTGTCTCATTTCGTTATGGATTTATTTTTGAAATTAGAAAATGTTTTTTTCTTTTGTCAAGCAAAGAGTTCAAATGACCAGTGTCTCTACTCTTAACCACTGCTAATAAACCAATTAGGCACAATGTGCCGAGTCAGTAAAGTCAGCTGTCAGAAATTATTGCGACAAAACCATTATACTACTGGCAGTCAGAGGGACAGGTAATATATTTACCCGTTTCACTCCTCAGCGGATAATAAAATGAGGTCAAAATGATTAATGTTCAGTTTTTACGATGTCTTCCTTGTTCATGGCCATTTCCCCCCTATTATATGTTTAGTTACAATTACATGGAACATCGTGGATTATTTAGTTCTCTTCAATAGTTAAGAGTCTAGACACCAGGCAAACGAACTCCAAATCCATGAAACAGGAGCAAATATGAACAAAGAACATAGTATAGGGAGATCCTTGAAAAAGCACAAAGATAATAAGTCCAGGATTTCCTGAAGGGTAAGCGTCTTCTGCTTCATCGACGACCCCCGCAATGTTATTCTACGTCAAGAAATTCCATACCCTCGCATCGAGAACGCGGATAGTTACAACAAAACCACACGGCACTCCCACAGGTATAATGAAAACATCGACTTTCAAATCACAAACAAAGATACATTTCCCTGCGAGATATAGTACCATCATAAAAAAATATGTAAAATTGGACGTTGACGTAATTTGTGATTGTTTTTCTTCAGTTTGGTATGCTGGAGACGGTAGTTAGTGGAGTTGCCGACGTATTCCCTCACACTCTTGGTAAACGGAAGATCCTTATCGTGGGTTGTGCCTTCCTACTATACCTTGTCAGCAGTTTGGTGTACATAAAAGACAACTTCCTAATAAGATGACTAGATCTTGTATGTCTATTTTGATATAAAGATGCGTTTTCTGAGTCATAAAGTTTCTATAATCGAAAAACGTTTTAGTACACTTAGGTATTTGATGTCCAGTTAAATGTTACATGTAAATTAAAATTAATTGGCATAACATTTGATTTATAAGAAATATAATTTTGATAATTTCAGATCGATAACAAATTATTAAGATGAAAATCAAATAACAACATGTTAATGTTATTGTTACTATTATGAGATGTGTTTTGTATTCATATTCTGCAGAAATATTCTATATAATTCATATTTCGCATTTTACTGTTGTTCGAAACTCCAAGTTAGAATTTGTTGTCGCTTCATTTTAAATACTCAAAGTAAAAAAAAAGCTTGCTCTGGGTTGAACTCGTTTTTTGCGATAATCACTGGTGCAGTGGTACATTTTACATTAAATGTCTGAACTTTGAGTAGAACTTTCAACCTTTTTGCTATTGTCAGATATATATTTGCTTTTTCGTTAATTCAAAAAAGAATTTGATAAAAAAATCGAATGAATATATAGATTATTTAACCATGGTTGTGATGCTAAATACAAATCATCGGGAGAAATAAAAATACACAGCTGTAAATACATAGCTGTAAATACACAGCTGTAAATACATCGCTGGTTTCTTTACTGTCGTTGACTTTGCGAACATGATTCCTGATATCTTATTGTAAATTTATCATATACAAAACACATATTTTGAAAATCAGACATTTAAATTAAAAACAAATGTGATCAAACTGAATGCCTATCCACCCTACGGTATTTCGCGAATATTATTAATACAATGTATGACTTACACCATGGACACGAATATTGAACTATCTATATATTCTACTAAAACTATGTAACATTTCGTTTATACATCACCTTTTTATGTACAAAAACACGGTGCTCAAATTATCATTGAAGCACATACGCACTGAAAGATGTAACATTTCGCATTGAGGGACATATATGTAAATATTTGATTTACGTATGAATTCTTACTTACCTTTGCCACAAATTTATAATTTATCCTGTTCCCATTTAAGAAAGAAAAAATATTTGAGTACAAAAAGGAAAACATTAGAAACGGCATAAAATAAATATTTCGTAAAACAATAGAAAAGACACCCACACAAAAACCAATATTTTCTAAAGCAACTTGCTCTGCTGGTATTATTTAACAGCTGAGTGACTTGAATGAGCTAAGAACTAGAAGGACGATGTAGATGATCACATATTTAACGGTGAAATATGTTAACGTAGTGAGAAACGAAAAGGAATAAAATACAAATTAGCATTATATTGAAATAGACCTTTTTATAATCAAAAACCTACATGCTACTCTTTTTTTTTCGTTTACAGGAAGGATTGTATATCTTCATGTTTGTTGACTGGTATGCTTCAGCTTATTGCATATTTTTTACGTCTCTTTTGGAATGCGTGGTGATTGGATGGTGTTATGGTAAGTATAAAAATGAAAAAGATAATACCTCATGTTTAACAAATAATTTATTTTTCGTATGCAGTACATTGTAAGGAAATGCAACGATGGAGACAAAAATCATTCTTTGGAATAATGTTACTCTCATATTGAATTTGTATTCCCATGGTTCCTTTGTCATGATTCTGTCACACGTACACGCCTGGCGTTGCCCTTTTACTGGACAAGTTTTCTATATCATGTCCTGCTATAAAACATAATGACTTTTTCCATATCTAAAACACTTTCTGATTGGTCGTCAGAAATACAGGAAGCACATAATTAACCAAAACAAAATGATGAGTAGTGGTAAACACTAAAACAATAATGGGTATTTCTTTAAAAAGGAAAAACAGCTCTTTCCATTTCGACCACCTTTATCAAATATTCTTATAGTTAATTGATTGCATTGATAGTAAACATAATAAAAATGAGTATATATATATATATTATACATAGATGACAAATAGAATAATATAAATATCAACAAAGACACAGTTAAAACATACTTGCATAACAATTAAAGAACCGACCTAAAATAGCACAAAGGAAAAATTAAAACACAAACAAAAACTCCAATAATCTCTTCGTTCAGTACTGCCTCGTCATCTTTAGCTAATGTCTCAGTTGTTCTTCGTCTGTGTAGCTAGTTAGCTAACTATAATGTATCGGTATTTCTCATATAGTATTAAAACTTACTTAATTACAACTACTTGCATTGATATTCAAAATAACATTCCAGACACAGAATACACATTTCTAACAAATAAAGTTAAAGATTCACATGAAAGATACTTCTCAAAAAATGCTTTTAACTTTTTACATTAACGAAAAGTAAAGCTAATCAGAATTTGGGAAAAATACACTAGCTTGGTAGCTTAACGACAATTTATCGGAATGATTTATATAGTATTTTAACATAATGTTAATTAAAAACACCTGCGTTAAGATTCAAAATAACATTCCCATGACAGAATATACATTTCTATTAGATAAAATTAAAGATTAACATTTCAGATATTACCCAAAAACATAGAATTACGTTTTATATTTACGATTAGTAAAGCTGATCAGAATTTGAAAAATAATGCACGGGTACATTAGCAAATTGCGTATTAAAATGAACACATACATCGGATATGTGTTGTACAGTTAGTTTTACGTCATTAAAAACTATAATGGTAAATAATTAGTAAACGTTTATAGCAATCAGTTATCTGACAAAATGTATCAACATTCAAATTTTATATTTGTGAAGGCTTTACCAGCTTTTGTAATGATGCTAATTGCATGATTAAATCATTCATTGAAACGTTATGGAAATTAAATTAAAACCATAAACCTTTCCTTTGAAAGCAATGTAATCTTTTTTGCATTACTTTGTAGGAGCTGAAGGATTCAGTCGGGATGTTGAAGTCATGACTGGGATGCCAGTGTACCCCGTTATCCGTTGGTCCTGGTGTATTTTTGCTATGTCTGTAAGTACAAAAGCAATTACAATAACAGGGTTGTGTTCTCTTTACATGGTATAATGCACCAGCAATGTTGTTTACACAAGTTAAATTGTTGCTTTATTCGTTCTGGATTGACGCAAACACAAACATGTATTATAGACTGTAATGTAAATATAGGGTTTATCTGTCATGTTGGAAAAATGAAACGTAACTATGATATTCAGAAATATTGGAAGGAAAAAATTCACAGTACATTGTGCATATAGTTATCTGTCTCACTTGAAGGAACTATATACAGTACATATTGTTCTTTGAGCTGTTAGTAAGGACCTCAGGATATCACTTATAGGTAATCATATGACCATTTTGTAAGAATTGGAAAATATGTATAGTACAAACTATTATCTGTAGACTAAGAAATGCTATTCATTATAAAGAGTTTATGTAAGATTGGGGAAAATATATAGTACAAATGGTTTAATTTAGACCTTAAAACAGTTATGAGTATATTGAGGTTATGTCAGACTCGAAACTATGTACGGTACATATACAGCATTGTAGTTACCTATCTAGCTAGAAAATGCTTTACAGTGTATATGGTGTTTATGTAAGAAAGAAAATGCGAAGTCTGCCTATGGTTACACGCATTGTACTCTTACATTTATTTGTTTGTTACCTATTAGACTGAGAAACACTCTACAATACATGAAGTCTATCTCAATTAGAATGGGGAATTAAGCTTATGTATGGTTATCTGTACGTACTTTCATGTATCTGTACTTTAAGAGGAAATTGTGTTAATTAAATATAGACCGAAATATGTTAGGTTCACATAGTTGTCTATGAGACAAGCAAACGTTCTACTGTATATTGATTTTATTTAAGACCAGGAAATTTGTAGAGAACATATGGCTATCTCTAATTTCAACGGGAAATCCATACGGTACACATGGTAAAACTAAGACTTGCCAAAATGTAAACAGTATGTAGAGGTTATCTGTACTATTAGTGGGAAATATGGTCAGTACATGAAGATACATGTAGATGTGATATTACATGAAAATGAACACAGTGTATATGGTAAATTAGATGTTCAGTCTACAGCATAACGAGTTTATTTAAACAATAACTGGTTGTCTGGATGTAATTATTGTTGATATAATTACAAGTGGCCTCTGGCAAATCCCATAAAACCCGCTAGGGTACACATACAATTCATACTACAATGTACATACTCTAAAGACAAATATTCCTATCTTTGCTTCTCATTCTCTATTTATATTTCAAAAATGTGTTTTATTCATTTTTTTCTCTCTCGTTATAAAATGACCAAAATACATAGTAAGTTAACTTAGTAAATATTTTAAAATAACTTTCCAAGAATTTATTTCTCTGTGAATTTTCACTCAGGAATTCTGGTTCAGATTCATATTCGGAATCTGATATATTACACTTGTAGTTTATTCTCAAATTCAAGATGTTTACTTGTATTAGATTCCAAAATCTGCATACATGCCCCCCCCCCCCCCCCTGAATTCAGCTTGAATATCACATGTACATTTCAACTTTATTTCAAGGTGTTTATAACAGTTCATCATGCATGTGTAACAGATGCTTTTGTGCTCATTTGAAATGTAAATGGAAAAGATTTTCATAAATTACTTTGTAAGCAGAGGAGCTTTGACCCTCCCCCCTACACACACACACACACACACACACACACACACACACNCCACACACACACACACACACACATTCAACTACATTGGAAATGTGCAACCACCTCCCCACCTCCAGGCTCCTCCTCATATTACATGTAGTCTCAGACACTGGGAACTAGAATTTTCTCCTCGGATTGAATGTATTTGACTCGGTGCATCTCAAAAAGTGAAAAAAATATCTATAAAGTAAAAACTTTGTTCATTAATGTATATTATACTTGGGGAGCTGTCTTAGAGATGTGTAACTGGGGATGGTATTCAACCTGGCCTTTAAGCCTTCCAATGTTGATGCCTCCACTACTGATTCTTTTGCAAGATATTATTTTAGTTTGTTACTCTGTCCTGTCTAGATCTTAGCATGGCATGTGATGTCCTCAAGTTCTGCAATCACTTGCTGTGAACTGTACTACAGGAACTGCTTTAACAGCCTGTAGATATGCTCTGTGTGACCAAAAGAGTAATGACAAGGAAGACAAGTGCTCGAATGTATGAAAACACAGTGTAACAGTAATATGTCTAACATATGTAATTGTTTACATCTAAATGTATGCATTGAATTGTCATATATTAAAATCAGCTTTTAAAACATTTGAATGTCAGAAGTATTTAATGCTCAGTGTATACAAAAAGTGTAAGACACATGACCAAAATAATGCGAAACTTATTTTTAGTACCGGAAACCTGTATCGCGGAAACGACATATTCGGCTCGTACTTCTGTAACACTGTGTTTTGAGCTCTATTGTCTATGGTACGATAAATATACAGCAATAATTAGATGTAGACTAGGTAATGGTAGCAAATATACAGGAACTACACAACAAATAGTGAAATCAAGCACAACACGTTTGGAATGGTGCACTAACATTGTGTACGGAAAGATAATTTCGCTTATAAAACCGGACCCGGAGGCGGTCCAATGATATATCGATCCGGAATACGAATAGGAACTTCGAAAAATTGATTTTTATTAAAGTTCCGAGCATTAATGCTATTTGATTTTAATGTATATCAAATATAAGTGTGGGGACACGATAAAGTATTATATTTGTGATGGTATGGATAATAATGTGACATAATTTTGCCTTTTACGCATTCAAATAGGAATAGGCAAAATGGGGTGGGGGAATGGAGTTCTAGCTTCAAGTGAGCGAAATCGCAAAATTTTCACCGGGAACCCCACATTTTTTTATTGTACCGAAAATCATATATACTTGGCTGTCTTCTGTAAAAGTTTTATAAAATTGACATGGGTTTTGATCGCATTTTTGCTTGTTTTTAATGCATTCGTTCGATTTAAGTTTGTTAAAATTGCATTTTGAAGAGAATAGATGGCCATGAAAAATATACCATATATGATCATTTTTTTTTCTTTTCTGTTTTTGATAGTACATCACGAGATGTGTAAAAAATATTCAACTTAGTGGTAACTCAAATTTTGTAAATATTTTAGAAAACAATTTTTTACTTAATTTTCATAATATGGGGGAAATTTGCAGAAAAGTAGCTACCTTACAGCGGAAATATCTCAAAAAGTAAGTCGAGAACCCCCTTTTTTCTTTTCATATATGGAATCTACATAAAACATGCAAGAAAATAAGCCTAATTAAAAAAAAATGACATGTGGTTTTCAAAAAGGATGGACCCACCTTAAACTATACTTAACTACATAGATATATAACAGGGAGGATATAGACATCAGATATGATCACCTCGAGAATGTAAACGTTTTCCAAAGTATTGTATGGTGAATATCAAATGGATTTCAAAAGTATAAAAGTACTTCTTGTTTCAATGATATGGATATAGAGTCTGATATATCTGCCTGCATCCATTGTTCCCGTAATAAATCATGATATATAAACAGATTACCGCAGAGAAGTCCCTTACCGGTTCCCGGGGGATTATAGGTTTGCACTCGTCCGTCCTTACGCCCGAAAAGTATCTTTCGACATATCTTCTATACTATTGCATCTGGAGTAATCAAGTTTGGTGTACAAGGACATATTGGGATAGCGGAGTACAGGGTGCAAGGATTAGCTCAATATGACCTCACTGTGACTAATAATTTGACCCTTGACATTTATTTTTGAGAAAAACCAGTAAGAGTAACCAGATTTAGTGAACAATGACATATTTGGATGGCAGAGTAGAGTGCAAGAATTAGGTCACTGTGCCATATGGCTTGACCTTTGACCTTTACTTTTGAAAAAGTTTGTCCGGGGCATATCTGTTGTACTATTTCATCTGGAGTAACCAGATTTGGTGTACAAGGACATATTGGGATGGCGTAGTGCAGAGTGCAAGAAGTAGGTCACTGTGACCTATGACTTGGCCCTTTACCTTTACTTTTGAAAACGTTCTATACTATTGCATCTTGAATTATCAGATTTGGTGTACAGAGAAGTAGGCCACTATGACTTCAATGTGACCTATGCTTCCTGACATAAGTGCACTGTTTGTTATATAGAAATATAGAAATCATTACCGGTGGGGGACTTTGGATTGCTTTGTAATACTTTGCCTTGTTTGTTGAGGAATTACGGACAATCGCCAACTTCACCTTTTCCAGATTAGGCCAGCCTTATATATAATATATACAATGCATGGTATTGTCCATTAATGAGACAGTCATTTGATAAGCCCATATTCTGTATAAAGTACACAGATGATGTGGAAAGCACACTGCCTTATGATACATGTAACACGAGTTATTGTACATAATATACCAGTCTTACTTACAGAAATAAGATTGTCTAGCGTAGCCTTGTTCATAAAATTGATATAGTAGTGTGTACAGAGTACATTGGTGACTCCAGAATAAAAGATCCTTTTAATAGATAAATGAAAAATGTCTCCACGCATTCTTCGATATTTAAAGGATGATATATTTAATCTCTTGATGAATTCAAGACACGATAAATATTAAATTTCTTACAGTAATTTAATGTTAAGTACACGCATTTATCTTTACGACTTTGTGTAGTGCAATGTGTTTTCTGTAACTATGCTTTGTTTATACCATTCGCATTATCCTATGTTAGTTTACTTTAGGACAGTAAACCTAAGACACATATACTATGTTTAACACTTCTTATTTTCATAGCTGCGTTTACTTTTATCTGACTTATTAAAGGTGGCGCTTGGAATGGCAATCACCAACATGTCCAATCCTGTACATAAAGGATACATATACCCTGACTACAAAGGTTATGTTGGTAATCTTGTTGGATTGATACCAATCTTACCTATTCCGATCGTTATGGCAACCGAGGTGCTGAAAGCACGAAGGACGTTATTTCAGGTAGTTTATGTTGTTTTGCATGAGTAGTTACATGTGTATTAGGGCCGTTAAACATCAGTACGCACTTTTTAAAATGTCTGAACTTCTTAAGTATTTCCATAAACTTTCGAAATACGTTTTGTTTTAAATCTACGAAAATTACAAGTGTTTTTGTCCTCTGGAAAATATATGAAATTCTTTACAGCAAAGTAAAGTTGGACAGTTATTCGTTATTCGTTATTCGTTATTGAATAACTGTCTAACTTTACTTTGCTATTCTCTACACATTCTATTTTTTTTTCATTCAATATTTTTGATAAAACTCGAACAAATTAACATTAGTGACTCGTTAAGCTGACCATCCTGAAACAATTGAGATATAAACTTATAATCCTGGTTAGTTTTAGAAACTGTTTTTAAATTGTAATTTCTGAGAAATTTTGAAAAATGTATGATTATTGTGTTTGTTTTGTTTTTCATATTATTATTTTAAATCAATATATATTCAGATATTTTCCGTGACGATTTTCCAAATTAAAGATATTAACTCTTCGTGAAGCTAGCTTTCAACAAATTGTTTCTGGTATTTTGATGGTTAAGCATGTCTTCTGCATCGTAACTTGTCAACTAAAAGCAATAATTGGTCCATATCTACACCGAGTGAGTAAGGGCGTACATCATAGGGGAATTGTGTCATCATTTAGTTTCAAAAGCTATTGGTAGTTAGTAATGTGTATACATCAAATTTTTATAAATAATTCAAACAGTTAACGCAACGACGACTGCAGGAAATGTGTATAATAGAAATTGAACTAGTTTCCAATGTCATTTCCTCCCAATTATTAAAAATGCATGTTTGACGTAAAACGTAGTCATAACATCGATATGTTTGTTCCATGCGATCGTAAATAGATATCTGTACCTACATCTATCACGCAAACATTATGGTTTTGACTATATTTACATAATTCGCACCTTAATGATACGTTGTGGGAAACCTATGAAGGTAGACATTGGTATCTATGTATTCTATATTCAGAGAATCAAAGTTCTTCTAAGGCCGAACAGGGACTGGCTCCCCAATGATGCTGAAGCGCGTGGAAAATATAAGATGTACGAATTTGGTGCTAGGGTTGGACGAAATATTCGTATCGACCTTCTAGGAGACACACTGTAGATCCAGAATTTCATTTCAGTAACAGATCTATTTAACATATTGTACATACCCTAAACGAGCCTTAAAGATTAATACTTCTGTTGAAATCTAATTATATTTTCTAGTTTCCCTGCTTGTTAGGTATCATTTATTTTGTATATCTATGACTGTGTCATTGTAATAATCATTTTAGAATAAAACAAACGCCTTGTCGAACTAGATGTCATTACCGATTTACTAATGTATAACTTCATTATACTTATAATGTATAATCCGACAATGCTGCCATCATTTTTACAGCAAAAATTTGGAAATATAAAGAGGTTTGGCAAAAGATCGAATAATAGATAAAAAGAAATGACGAAGGAGCAGGAAGTTAACCACACAAAGAGGCCGTATTACATAAAGATTTACTGTATACGTTAGCATAGAGGGATATTACATAGAGGTTTACCGTATACGTTAGCATAGATGGGTATTATAGGGGTTTACTGTATACGTAAGCATATAGGGGTATTCTATAGAGGTTTAGTGTATACGTTAGCATAGAGGGGTATTATATAGAGGTTTACTGTATACGTAAGCATAGAGGGGTATTATATAGAGGTTTACTGTATACGTTAGCATAGAGGGGTATTATATAGAGGTTTACTGTATACGTTAGCATAGAGGGGTATTATATAGAGGTTTACTGTATACGTTAGCATAGAGGGGTATTATATAGAGGTTTACTGTATACGTTAGCACTGATGAGTATTACATAGAGGTTTACTGTATACGTAAGCATATAGGGGTAGTATAGGAGAACGTATACGTTAGCATAGATGGGATATTATAGGGGTTTACTATATACGATAGCATAGAGGGGTATTATATAGAGATTTACTTTATACGTAAGCATAGAGCGGTATTATATAGAGGTTTACTGTATACGTTAGCATAGAGGGTATTATATAGAGGTTTACTGTATACGTAAGCATAGAGGGGTATCATATGGAGGTGTACCGTATACGTTAGCATAGAGGGATATTACTTGGAGGTTTACTGTATACGATACATAAAGGGGTAGTATAGGGGTTTACTGTATACGTTAGCATAGAGGGGTATTACATAGAGGTTTACTGTATACGTTACCATAAAGGGGTATTATATAGAGGTTTACCGTATACGTTAGCATAGAGGGGTATTACATAGAGGTTTACTGTATACGTTAGCAAAGAGGGGTATTATAGGGGTTTTCTGTATACATTAGCTTAGAGGGGTATTATAGGGGTATACTGTACACAATAGCATAGAGGGGTATTATATAAAGGTTTACAGTATCCGTAAGGATAGAGGGTATTACATAGAAGTTTACTGTATACGATATTATAGAGAGGTATTACATGGAGGTTTACTGTATACGTGAGCATAGAGGTGTATTTCATAGATGTTTACTGTATACTATAGCATAGAGGGTAGTATAGGGGTTTACTGTATACGATTGCATAGAGTGGTATTATATAGAAGTTTATTGCATACGTTAGCATAGAGGGGTATTATATAGAGGTTTACTGTATACGTAAGCATATAGGGGTAGTATAGGAAAACGTATACGTTAGCATAGATGGGATATTATAGGGGTTTACTGTATACGATAGCATAGAGGGGTATTATATAGAGATTTACTGTATACGTAAGCATAGAGCGGTATTATATAGAGGTTTACTGTATACGTTAGCATAGAGGGGTATTATATAGAGGTTTACTGTATACGTTAGCATAGAGGGTATTATATAGAGGTTTACTGTATACGTAAGCATAGAAGGGTATTATATGGAGGTGTACCGTATACGTTGGCATAGAGGGGTAGTATAGGGGTTTACTGTATACGTTAGCATAGAGGGGTATTACATAGAGGTTTACTGTATACGTTAGCACTGATGAGTATTACATAGAGGTTTACTGTATACGTAAGCATATAGGGGTAGTATAGGAGAACGTATACGTTAGCATAGATGGGATATTATAGGGGTTTACTATATACGATAGCATAGAGGGGTATTATATAGAGATTTACTTTATACGTAAGCATAGAGCGGTATTATATAGAGGTTTACTGTATACGTTAGCATAGAGGGTATTATATAGAGGTTTACTGTATACGTAAGCATAGAGGGGTATCATATGGAGGTGTACCGTATACGTTAGCATAGAGGGATATTACTTGGAGGTTTACTGTATACGATACATAAAGGGGTAGTATAGGGGTTTACTGTATACGTTAGCATAGAGGGGTATTACATAGAGGTTTACTGTATACGTTACCATAAAGGGGTATTATATAGAGGTTTACCGTATACGTTAGCATAGAGGGGTATTACATAGAGGTTTACTGTATACGTTAGCAAAGAGGGGTATTATAGGGGTTTTCTGTATACATTAGCTTAGAGGGGTATTATAGGGGTATACTGTACACAATAGCATAGAGGGGTATTATATAAAGGTTTACAGTATCCGTAAGGATAGAGGGTATTACATAGAAGTTTACTGTATACGATATTATAGAGAGGTATTACATGGAGGTTTACTGTATACGTGAGCATAGAGGTGTATTTCATAGATGTTTACTGTATACTATAGCATAGAGGGTAGTATAGGGGTTTACTGTATACGATTGCATAGAGTGGTATTATATAGAAGTTTATTGCATACGTTAGCATAGAGGGGTATTATATAGAGGTTTACTGTATACGTAAGCATATAGGGGTAGTATAGGAAAACGTATACGTTAGCATAGATGGGATATTATAGGGGTTTACTGTATACGATAGCATAGAGGGGTATTATATAGAGATTTACTGTATACGTAAGCATAGAGCGGTATTATATAGAGGTTTACTGTATACGTTAGCATAGAGGGGTATTATATAGAGGTTTACTGTATACGTTAGCATAGAGGGTATTATATAGAGGTTTACTGTATACGTAAGCATAGAAGGGTATTATATGGAGGTGTACCGTATACGTTGGCATAGAGGGGTAGTATAGGGGTTTACTGTATACGTTAGCATAGAGGGGTATTACATAGAGGTTTACTGTATACGTTAGCACTGATGAGTATTACATAGAGGTTTACTGTATACGTAAGCATATAGGGGTAGTATAGGAGAACGTATACGTTAGCATAGATGGGATATTATAGGGGTTTACTATATACGATAGCATAGAGGGGTATTATATAGAGATTTACTTTATACGTAAGCATAGAGCGGTATTATATAGAGGTTTACTGTATACGTTAGCATAGAGGGTATTATATAGAGGTTTACTGTATACGTAAGCATAGAGGGGTATCATATGGAGGTGTACCGTATACGTTAGCATAGAGGGATATTACTTGGAGGTTTACTGTATACGATACATAAAGGGGTAGTATAGGGGTTTACTGTATACGTTAGCATAGAGGGGTATTACATAGAGGTTTACTGTATACGTTACCATAAAGGGGTATTATATAGAGGTTTACCGTATACGTTAGCATAGAGGGGTATTACATAGAGGTTTACTGTATACGTTAGCAAAGAGGGGTATTATAGGGGTTTTCTGTATACATTAGCTTAGAGGGGTATTATAGGGGTATACTGTACACAATAGCATAGAGGGGTATTATATAAAGGTTTACAGTATCCGTAAGGATAGAGGGTATTACATAGAAGTTTACTGTATACGATATTATAGAGAGGTATTACATGGAGGTTTACTGTATACGTGAGCATAGAGGTGTATTTCATAGATGTTTACTGTATACTATAGCATAGAGGGTAGTATAGGGGTTTACTGTATACGATTGCATAGAGTGGTATTATATAGAAGTTTATTGCATACGTTAGCATAGAGGGGTATTATATAGAGGTTTACTGTATACGTAAGCATATAGGGGTAGTATAGGAAAACGTATACGTTAGCATAGATGGGATATTATAGGGGTTTACTGTATACGATAGCATAGAGGGGTATTATATAGAGATTTACTGTATACGTAAGCATAGAGCGGTATTATATAGAGGTTTACTGTATACGTTAGCATAGAGGGGTATTATATAGAGGTTTACTGTATACGTTAGCATAGAGGGTATTATATAGAGGTTTACTGTATACGTAAGCATAGAAGGGTATTATATGGAGGTGTACCGTATACGTTGGCATAGAGGGGTAGTATAGGGGTTTACTGTATACGTTAGCATAGAGGGGTATTACATAGAGGTTTACTGTATACGTTAGCACTGATGAGTATTACATAGAGGTTTACTGTATACGTAAGCATATAGGGGTAGTATAGGAGAACGTATACGTTAGCATAGATGGGATATTATAGGGGTTTACTATATACGATAGCATAGAGGGGTATTATATAGAGATTTACTTTATACGTAAGCATAGAGCGGTATTATATAGAGGTTTACTGTATACGTTAGCATAGAGGGTATTATATAGAGGTTTACTGTATACGTAAGCATAGAGGGGTATCATATGGAGGTGTACCGTATACGTTAGCATAGAGGGATATTACTTGGAGGTTTACTGTATACGATACATAAAGGGGTAGTATAGGGGTTTACTGTATACGTTAGCATAGAGGGGTATTACATAGAGGTTTACTGTATACGTTACCATAAAGGGGTATTATATAGAGGTTTACCGTATACGTTAGCATAGAGGGGTATTACATAGAGGTTTACTGTATACGTTAGCAAAGAGGGGTATTATAGGGGTTTTCTGTATACATTAGCTTAGAGGGGTATTATAGGGGTATACTGTACACAATAGCATAGAGGGGTATTATATAAAGGTTTACAGTATCCGTAAGGATAGAGGGTATTACATAGAAGTTTACTGTATACGATATTATAGAGAGGTATTACATGGAGGTTTACTGTATACGTGAGCATAGAGGTGTATTTCATAGATGTTTACTGTATACTATAGCATAGAGGGTAGTATAGGGGTTTACTGTATACGATTGCATAGAGTGGTATTATATAGAAGTTTATTGCATACGTTAGCATAGAGGGGTATTATATAGAGGTTTACTGTATACGTAAGCATATAGGGGTAGTATAGGAAAACGTATACGTTAGCATAGATGGGATATTATAGGGGTTTACTGTATACGATAGCATAGAGGGGTATTATATAGAGATTTACTGTATACGTAAGCATAGAGCGGTATTATATAGAGGTTTACTGTATACGTTAGCATAGAGGGGTATTATATAGAGGTTTACTGTATACGTTAGCATAGAGGGTATTATATAGAGGTTTACTGTATACGTAAGCATAGAAGGGTATTATATGGAGGTGTACCGTATACGTTGGCATAGAGGGGTAGTATAGGGGTTTACTGTATACGTTAGCATAGAGGGGTATTACATAGAGGTTTACTGTATACGTTAGCACTGATGAGTATTACATAGAGGTTTACTGTATACGTAAGCATATAGGGGTAGTATAGGAGAACGTATACGTTAGCATAGATGGGATATTATAGGGGTTTACTATATACGATAGCATAGAGGGGTATTATATAGAGATTTACTTTATACGTAAGCATAGAGCGGTATTATATAGAGGTTTACTGTATACGTTAGCATAGAGGGTATTATATAGAGGTTTACTGTATACGTAAGCATAGAGGGGTATCATATGGAGGTGTACCGTATACGTTAGCATAGAGGGATATTACTTGGAGGTTTACTGTATACGATACATAAAGGGGTAGTATAGGGGTTTACTGTATACGTTAGCATAGAGGGGTATTACATAGAGGTTTACTGTATACGTTACCATAAAGGGGTATTATATAGAGGTTTACCGTATACGTTAGCATAGAGGGGTATTACATAGAGGTTTACTGTATACGTTAGCAAAGAGGGGTATTATAGGGGTTTTCTGTATACATTAGCTTAGAGGGGTATTATAGGGGTATACTGTACACAATAGCATAGAGGGGTATTATATAAAGGTTTACAGTATCCGTAAGGATAGAGGGTATTACATAGAAGTTTACTGTATACGATATTATAGAGAGGTATTACATGGAGGTTTACTGTATACGTGAGCATAGAGGTGTATTTCATAGATGTTTACTGTATACTATAGCATAGAGGGTAGTATAGGGGTTTACTGTATACGATTGCATAGAGTGGTATTATATAGAAGTTTATTGCATACGTTAGCATAGAGGGGTATTATATAGAGGTTTACTGTATACGTAAGCATATAGGGGTAGTATAGGAAAACGTATACGTTAGCATAGATGGGATATTATAGGGGTTTACTGTATACGATAGCATAGAGGGGTATTATATAGAGATTTACTGTATACGTAAGCATAGAGCGGTATTATATAGAGGTTTACTGTATACGTTAGCATAGAGGGGTATTATATAGAGGTTTACTGTATACGTTAGCATAGAGGGTATTATATAGAGGTTTACTGTATACGTAAGCATAGAAGGGTATTATATGGAGGTGTACCGTATACGTTGGCATAGAGGGGTAGTATAGGGGTTTACTGTATACGTTAGCATAGAGGGGTATTACATAGAGGTTTACTGTATACGTTAGCACTGATGAGTATTACATAGAGGTTTACTGTATACGTAAGCATATAGGGGTAGTATAGGAGAACGTATACGTTAGCATAGATGGGATATTATAGGGGTTTACTATATACGATAGCATAGAGGGGTATTATATAGAGATTTACTTTATACGTAAGCATAGAGCGGTATTATATAGAGGTTTACTGTATACGTTAGCATAGAGGGTATTATATAGAGGTTTACTGTATACGTAAGCATAGAGGGGTATCATATGGAGGTGTACCGTATACGTTAGCATAGAGGGATATTACTTGGAGGTTTACTGTATACGATACATAAAGGGGTAGTATAGGGGTTTACTGTATACGTTAGCATAGAGGGGTATTACATAGAGGTTTACTGTATACGTTACCATAAAGGGGTATTATATAGAGGTTTACCGTATACGTTAGCATAGAGGGGTATTACATAGAGGTTTACTGTATACGTTAGCAAAGAGGGGTATTATAGGGGTTTTCTGTATACATTAGCTTAGAGGGGTATTATAGGGGTATACTGTACACAATAGCATAGAGGGGTATTATATAAAGGTTTACAGTATCCGTAAGGATAGAGGGTATTACATAGAAGTTTACTGTATACGATATTATAGAGAGGTATTACATGGAGGTTTACTGTATACGTGAGCATAGAGGTGTATTTCATAGATGTTTACTGTATACTATAGCATAGAGGGTAGTATAGGGGTTTACTGTATACGATTGCATAGAGTGGTATTATATAGAAGTTTATTGCATACGTTAGCATAGAGGGGTATTATATAGAGGTTTACTGTATACGTAAGCATATAGGGGTAGTATAGGTAAACGTATACGTTAGCATAGATGGGATATTATAGGGGTTTACTGTATACGATAGCATGGAGGGGTATTATATAGAGATTTACTGTATACGTAAGCATAGAGCGGTATTATATAGAGGTTTACTGTATACGTAAGCATAGAGGGGTATTATATAGAGGTTTACTGTATACGTTAGCATAGAGGGTATTATATAGAGGTTTACTGTATACGTAAGCATAGAAGGATTTTATATGGAGGTGTACCGTATACGTTGGCATAGATGGGATATTATAGGGGTTTACTGTATATGATAGAATAGGTTTTTTTTTTATATAGAGGATTACTGTATACGTTAGCTGAGAGGGGTAAACAAAAATATTTACCGTATACGTTTTAATAAAGGAGTAATATACTGTACACAATAGCATAGAGGGATATGATATAGAGATTTACTGTATACGTACCCATAGAGCGGTATTATATAAAGGTTTACAGTATCCGTAATGATACAGGGTATTACATAGAAGTTTACTGTATACGATATTATAGAGAGGTATTACATAGAGGTTTGCTGTATACGTAAGCATATAAGGGTAGTATAGGAAAACGTATACGTTAGCATAGAGGGATAAACAAAAAGATTTACCTTATTCGTTTGAATAAAGGAGTAATATACTGTACACAATAGCATAGAGGGTGTTATATAGAGGTTTACTGGATACGTAAGCATAGAGGGGGATTATATAGAGGTTTACCGTATACAATAGCATAGAGTGTATTATATAGAGTTTTACTGTATACGTAAGTATATAGGGGTAGTATAGGAGAACGTATACGTTGGCATAGGGGGGTAGTATAGGGGTTTACTGTATATGATATTATAGAGAGGTATTACATGGAGGTTTACTGTATACGTGAGCATAGAGGGGTAAACATAATATGGAGGTTTACTGTATACGATATTATAGAGAGGTATTACATGGAGGTTTACTGTATACGTTAGCATAGAGAGGTATGATAGGGGTTTACTGTATATGATAGAATAGGTTTTTTTTTATATAGAGGTTTACTGTATACGTTAGCACTGATGAGTATTACATAGAGGTTTACTGTATACGTAAGTATATAGGGGTAGTATAGGAGAACGTATACGTTAGCATAGATGGGATATTATAGGGGTTTACTATATACGATAGCATAGAGGGATATGATATAGAGATTTACTGTATACGTAAGCATAGAGCGGTATTATATAGAGGTTTACTGTATACAATAGCATAGAGGGTATTATATAGAGGTTTACTGTATACGTAAGCATATAGGGGTAGTATAGGAGAACGTATACGTTAGCATAGATGGGATATTATAGGGGTTTTCTGTATACATTAGCTTAGAGGGGTATTATAGGGGTTTACTGTATACGTTAGCAAAGAGGGGTATTATAGGGGTTTTCTGTATACATTAGCTTAGAGGGGAATTATAGGGGAATACTGTACACAATAGCATAGAGGGATATTACATAGAGGTTTACTGTATACGATACATAAAGGGGTAGTATAGGGGTTTACTGTATACGTTAGCATAGACGGGTATTATAAAGAGGTTTACCGTATACGTTAGCATAGAGGGATATGACTTAGAGGTTTACTGTATACGTAAGCATAGAGCGGTATTAGATAGAGGTTTACTGTATACGTTAGCATAGAGGGGTATTATATAAAGGTTTACAGTATCCGTAATGATAGAGGGTATTACATAGAAGTTTACTGTTTACGATATTATAGAGAGGTATTACATGGAGGTTTACTGTATACGTGAGCATAGAGGTGTATTTCATAGATGTTTACTGTATACTATAGCATAGATGGTAGTATAGGGGTTTACTGTATACGATAGCATAGAGTGGTATTATATAGACGTTTACTGTATACGTTAGCATAGAGGGGTATTATATAGAGGTTTACTGTAAACGTTAGCATAGAAGGGTATCATATAGAGGTGTACTGTATACGTAAGCATAGAGGAGTATTTTGTAGAGGTTAAGTGTATACGTGAGCATAAAGGGGTATTTCATAGAGGTTATCTGTATATGTGAGCATAGAGGGGTATTACATAGAGGTTTACTGTATACGTTAGCATAGAGTGGTATTATGTAGAGGTTTACTTTATACGTTAGCAAAGAGGGGAATTATATTGAGGTTTATTGTATACGTTTGCATAGACAGTTATTATATAGAGGTTTACTGTATACGTTAGCATAGAGGGGTAAACAAAAAGATTTACCGTATACGTTTGAATAAAGGAGTAATATATAGAGGGTTACCGTATACGTTAGTTTAGAGGGGTATTATATAGAGGTTTACTGTATACGTGAGCATAGAGGGATATTACATGGAGGTTTACGTATACGTTGGAATAGAGGAGGATTATAAATAGATTTCCTGTATACGTGAGCATAAAGGGGTATTACATAGAGGTTTACTGTATACGTTAGCATAGAGGGGTATTATATTGAGGTCTATTGTATACGTTTGCATAGACAGTTATTCTTTAGAGGTTTACTGTATACGTTAGCATAGAGGGGTAAACATAGAGATTTACCGTATACGTTTGAATAAAGGAGTAATATACAGAGGTTTACTGTATACGTTAGCATAGAGGGGTATTATATAGAGGTTTACTGTATACGTAAGCATAGAGGGATATTACATGGAGGTTTACGTTTACGTTGGAATAGAGGAGGATTATAAATAGATTTCCTGTATACGTGAGCATAAAGGGGTATTACATAGAGGTTTACTGTATACGTTAGCATAGAGGGGTATTATATTGAGGTCTATTGTATACGTTTGCATAGACAGTTATTCTTTAGAGGTTTACTGTATACGTTAGCATAGAGGGGTAAACATAGAGATTTACCGTATACGTTTGAATAAAGGAGTAATATACAGAGGTTTACTGTATACGTTAGCATAGAGGGGTATTATATAGAGGTTTACTGTATACGTAAGCATAGAGGGATATTACATGGAGGTTTACTGTAAACGTTAGCATCGAGCGGTATTATATAGAGGTTTACGGTATACGTTACCATAGAGGGGTATTACATAGAGGTTTACTGTAAACGTTAGCATCGAGGGGTAGTATATAGTGGTTTACTGTAAACGTTAGCATAGAGGGGTATTGCATAGAAGTTTACTGTATATGTTAGCATAGAGAGGTATTATAGGGGTTTACTGTATACGACAGCATAGAGGGTTATTAAAAAGAGGTTTACTTTATACGTCAGCATAGAGGGGTATTATAGGGGTTTACTGTATACGATAGCATAGAGGGGTATTATATAAAGTTTTACTGTATCCGTTAGCATAGCGGGGTATTATATAGAGGTTTACTGTATACCTTAGCATAGAGGGGTATTATATAGAGGTTTACTGTATACGTTAGATTAGATAGGTATTATATAGAGGTGTACCGTATACGTTAGCATGGAGAGGTACTGTAGTGGTTTACTATTTACGTTAGCATAGAGGAGTATTACATAAAGGTTTACTGTATACGTTAGCATAGAGGGGTATTGCATAGAGGTTTACTGTATACGTTAGCAAAGAGAGGTATTATAGGGGTTTACTGTATACGATAGCATAGAGGGTTATTAAAAAGAGGTTTACTTTATACGTTAGCACAGAGGTGTATTATAGGGGTTTACTGTATATGGTAGCATATAGTGGTATTGTATAGAGGTTAACTGTATACGTTAGCCTAGAGGGTTATTACATAGGGGTTTACTGTATACGCTAGCATAAATGAATATCATATAAAGGTTCATTGTATACGTTAGCATAGAGGGGTATTATATAGAGGTTTGCTGTATACGTTAGCATAGATGGGTATTATATAGAGGTTTACTGTATACGTTAGCATAGAGGGGTATTATATAGAGATTTACCGTATACGTTAGAATAGAGGAGTATTATATAGAGGTTTACCGTATACGTGAGCATAGAGGGGTATTACATAGAGGTTTACTGTATACGTTAGCATAGAGGGGTAGTATAGGGGTTAACTGTATACGTTAGCATAGAGGGGTATTGTATAAAGTTTTACTGTATACGTTAGCATAGAGGGGTTTTACATAGAGATTTACAGTATACGTTAGAATAGAGGAGTATTATATAGAGATTTACCGTATACGGTAGAATAGAGGAGTATTATATAGAGGTTTATCGTATACGTAAACATAGGGGGATATTGTACAGAGGTTTACTGTATACGTTAGCATAGATGGGTATTATATAGAGGTTTACTGTATACGTTAGCATAGAGGGGTATTATATAGAGTTGTACCTTATACGTTAGCATAGAGGGGTATTATAGGGGTTTACTATATACGTTAGCAGAAAGGGGTATTACATTGAGGTTTACTGTATGCGTTACCTTAGAGGGGTATTATATAGGGTTTTACCCTATACGTTAGCATAGAGGGGTATTATAAAGAGGTTTACTGTATACGATAGCATAGATGGGTAGTATATAGAGGTTTACTGTTTACGTTAGCATAGAGGGTATTATATAGAGGTTTACTGTATACGTTAGCATAGATGGGTATTATATAAAGGTTTACTGTTTACGTTAGCATAGAGGGGTATTATAGGGGTTTGTATACGAAAGCATAGAGGGGAATTATAAAGAGGTTTACTGTATACTATAGCATTAAGGGGTATTTTTATGGAAGTAGTCTCTACTTCGGTAAAAGGGTTATAATCTTCACAAGTATATCTTCTTTGTACAACCATTACAATTCCAGTATATCAGGGTTGAATTGATTTAGATCCTAGAAGACGAAATAGTAGATTGAACTTCTCAGTCTGTGATGTCCAATTTAAGCAAGTTTATACTGAGACAAGCACACATTAAGTCTTAGCAAAACCAGATTCTGTAGCGAATACAAAGTTTCTTTTTACACAACCAATAAGTGTTTCTATGTGACGTTTCGATGACTAGTACGTTCATCAGACAAATGACCAGTGAAGCGTATGTACACTTCACTAGTCATTTGTCTGGTGATGGTGAAAGAGGACATACCGTATTAGTCATCGAAACATCACATACACTGAAGAAACAACTATTGGTTGAGTAAAAAGAAACTTTGCATGATCCCTACTCGCCAACACGAAGAAAAAGTTTAGAAATGGGGTTTATGTGTTCCTTGGTAACGATCATATACCATCACTTACGACAACCAGTCAAAGAATAATATGTTGATATTCGACATATTTTTCATTTAAATGTAAACCTTGGGACATTATTTCGCATATATCTTATATATAAACAAAAGGGACAATTACATGAATTGAGAAATTTGAGTGCTAATATTTTTATTAAATTGAAAGAGTTGTTCAAGAATACTTTTAATGAATTATTGCAATGATGGCAATTATTTAATTATCAATTTAATGGGGGAAAAACTTACAGGGAAATTTTTATGTCGAATACATATGATTTTTATTAACCTTAATTAAAATATGCTTTCTTCAAATATCTATACTCTTACTATCACACGTTATTGCGTATACGTCATCCACAAAACAACATTCGTACAGTAACCGAGTTTTGTCCTTTCGTTCCTAAGAAACAGTTTCCTCACGTTTCAACAAATGTTCACAGACCGTTATGCTGTTACATCTTTGGGTTGAAGTTTCCGCTTGCAATACAAGGTTTCCTAGACTTATATTTTCCATGCTGATAATCAATAACAGAAAGGGCGTTTCAGGCAATAAGTTGTAAAATGTATGAGTTGTAACCGCTTCATACAGGAGAGGGGTTTTTCGAACACAGTCACAGAGATTTCGGTAGCGTACATTTGCTACTCCTGTGTAATAAATAAAGTTCGTTTTGGGCCATAGTTCTATTGAGTGTTCAAACAGATTCACTTAGCATCACATATTGTTCATCATTAGGTCCTGGTGTTGTTTACGCGAATCAAAGGGGAAAATGATACATTTTGTTAAAGACATAAAGCTGTCTTGGCTTTTGTTTATAAGCGTTTTGTTAAGAAAACAAATTTGCAGATGAGTTGTAACATGCACATTGACTATGTCTCGGTGACATTTATTTCAAACAACATTTAATTTATATGTCCATAAGTTTAACACATGTAATAGTCCTAGCCCTACCAGTTATTATCATACTTCTTTAGCCTTAAAGAATACATTTATGCATCATTTTTCTCAAAAACAAAACAGATATTCTTTTTAATCTTTCAATGCATTTTTAATTTTATTGTCAGGATCAATAGATATTACTTAGCAATGCAGCTTAAATGTTCAAAATAACAGAAATATAAACGAGGTAAGGGGTTGCCTTTCATTTTTTAGATTTTACTTTAAAATGTTTTGTGGTGGGATTTTTCGTCCTTAGAATATGTTTTTCCTAGGTTTTTTTTACATATTTGTAATGTTGTATTTTTTTTGTAGTTCGGTTTATAAATTATACATTTGCACAATGGGAAACTTTCGTCTTTGTTTCGCCTCGACCTTTTATTTTTCAATGTAGTTTTGCTCTCAAGAAATATTAATGATGGCATGAAAACCTCCATTTTTTCCATTTATAAACAACGCATGTATATTATTCTATTGAAAATGTGCCTTGTGTTTTAAGCATTGTTAATTAGTTTATAAGGTAGTAAAAGTAAAATATCTTTTCCAAGTACCATGCAATTGCCACAGATATTTTAATCTCTAATTCCACATGAGTGAAATATGGAAACTTCATTAAAACGTTCTTACA
This sequence comes from Mizuhopecten yessoensis, assembly GCF_002113885.1. Lineage (NCBI taxonomy): Eukaryota > Metazoa > Mollusca > Bivalvia > Pectinida > Pectinidae > Mizuhopecten > Mizuhopecten yessoensis. The sequence continues at coordinate 652,710 of NW_018408681.1, forward strand.
AGGTACAAACCATTGATTTAGTGGTACGGTATCGCTTTCCCATTAAAACGTTCTAAAAGGGTACAAACCATTGATTTAGTGGTACGGTATCGCTTTCCCCGGTTAATTTCCCGGCAGTCAAAAAGCTTAGAGTGCTTTTGTCAAAACACTTATATGGCTGCTGGTAGAACTCGTTCTTCTTATTTAAAATAAATGTAATATTCGTATTGTTCAAATTCACTTAGATAATTCAGTCTAAGTGATGATGTGTAAACTATGAAATGTATTTTTGAAATTGTTCCATGTAGTTTGCGACGAATTTCTAGTACATTACTGTACTATATTTCATGCGTATGTCCCGCTGTCTCCGATTTTTTATAACATCGGAAAATTTCTTTCGCTTGCTATGTGATGGATCCGCTATCGGTGTTATATTTTACATTTAAAGCGTGGTCATGTGTGTGTAAATAACACGAGTTAATACAATGTTATCTCTTCACGCGATACAAAATAATTTCAGGGTAGAACGTCTGTTATAATCGTTTACCAATCGTTATATTTACTTATCTGTGGTAGTATATTTCACTCGTGTCCACTTAATTCCGAATTCTTCATTAAATAAGAGTTTCTGTGCTTTATCCGCAGATACTCTGCGGGAATGGACAATATAGTATTCAGGTTTTTTCTTCTTGTTCTTGTTTTTTTGTGTTTTTTGTTTTTGTTTACAAATTGCCAGTCCCGTGGGCTGTCTCGCATGTACGAACTAACGGTATCTGTATCGTTGAGCTTGCTTAAACTGATACGTAATACGTTACATGTTTAGCCTTGTGGAAATACAAAACAACATTAATAAAGTATGTTTTGTTTATACATTACACCATGGCAACTGCCAAACACATTCCATATATAATTTCCTGTGGTGTTAATCTAACTAATCTAAAACAATGACACCATCTCCTTCGTATCTACCTATCAGCCGGTTTCGCGGGTGGATGGCGCGCAGAGGTAAAACAGGGATCGATACTAAAGTCAGAACCATAATCAAGCAGAGTGGCTTATCCATGTGTCAGTGATGAGAAGAGAATAAGCGGATGTGGATGTGTTGATACCATCGTCATCATCTTTGCGCAGACTAATTCGAAACAGTTTTAAAATGAAGAAGACGGTGTCGTTCCTTGGTAAATATACCACTGTTACTAATCTTTTTTTATCCACATGTGTAGCTGATATTTAGTTTAATTACATATTAACGTATGTTTTTGCTGTTATCTAGACAACACGTCGTGAAAGGCTTTGATAAAACATTTCTAACTATGATTGATTATTAAAACCGAATACGTTTGCATGCATATTTTTCATGCCGAACGGCACCGGGCTTTGATGAGGTTTTTCTTTCCTCTTTGTATATACATTTGTTCTTGTTTATTTCGTCTTTGTTAAAGGCGATGACATGTCAATAACAACATAGGAAACATTACTCAAAAAGGCCTTCTTTCACTTAAAAAACATACTCTTCCAATCAATTCAAATATCAAAAGCTGAAGGGCATTCGTAAAGAAACGAATGAATTTGGAATCTTGTAGGAGAAAGAGTAGTGTTATATGTTTGCATTTAACAAAACTTTAACGGAATCAATCTTAAAAAGATATATCAGGAATAAAAAATAGCCCCATTTATAAGCTGTTGACGGAGTACGTCATTTCATCGGAATTAGCTATTGGGACTTCAGTTCAATTCATCCGAAACTCGGTCGTATCAATTTAAACTGAGTTATTGACACATAAAGGTACATTTTAAATCAGTTATATTTCATTACGGTTAGAATGGAACAAAAAAACTTGTTAAAGGATTCAAAATGTTCCCTTGTAGGGACATGATGATAATATTTTCCTTGTTTGTTTTTAATTCCTGAAGGTATCTTTAAGCGAATAAATGTTGGTTCAAATGATGTGAGTTAGTCCATTCCAACCAGGTTGAAGTGAAAAAAACATATTTATAATCCATATCATTGGTAACATGAGATGTGTATCACAATATTCCAACAGGAACTTAATCAAATATAAATCAGTAGTCATTGTCGATTTAAGCTTTCAAGCGTAGTCCTTCATGAGGGATTGAATGGTCCACACCATTATGTCACATCCATAATTTAAAACGAATTGCTTGTTTTTATTTATAACATCATGTATAACAGCTTGGCTCTATAGTTTATGCACGGTGTAATATTTCGTTTATGTCGAAAGGCATATCAAACTACCATTACAATCATAGACACTGCAGAGCTATCCCTCGCCAATCCTCTGATTCTGAGCTAGGGCTGTCTCTATGGCACAGTGCCAAACATACAAAAAGAGTATAACATAAAGGGTACTTTTGGTTTATACCGTATCCCATTCATCTCAGGCAAATAAAGTAACTCCTAACCACAAAATAAAAAAAATAAAAAAACACGTCAGAGTAACGAAACATGTTTCCTAACTATACGGAGAATATTTGAACGATCCGGCTATCTTTGATTTATTTAAACTTACTTGTTTATTTCAGCAAAATTTCAGACCCGTACGACATATGAAAAGTGCTTAAAACAATCGTCTGGTATTTCACAAATGCATCTCTACAGCTTGCAATTTTACTTTTGTCACATACACATACAAAAATTGATCCTTCGGGGAAGTCTGAAAATAGTAATATTTAATGTTTCTCCTATACCAGCACATCAGAATTCAAAGCGCTCTCGGTCTCAAAGCTTATCCGTACAAAAAAAATGACCTTTCAATACTAATTATCAATTGTCACTTTCCTGTTAAACATGTACAGTCTCGTTGTAGATACATTTTTATTACTGATTTTATAAATTTCATTACATTAAGAAATATTCCAATAACCGAAAGACGAAATTCATTTCAGTTGGTATACCAATAAAAAGAGAAGTTTTTAATCAAACTGATTTATTTATTGACCGATTGATTTTATTGTAATCTTATTTAGAATATTTAAATAAATAAAATTATGATTTTATTTTTTCAGAATTTATTTCTTTTATAAAACGTTAACAAAATGTATATGAAGGAACTATGTTAGAAAACCTAACAAATCTTCACAGGTCAAACAAGTATTTTCCCCACAAACCGAACTATTGATAAAAACCTACAGAGATCAAATAGTTCTGTTTGTAATTTGCTTTGCTCAAATTCTGCCTTATCACGTATTTACACCACAACGACTGGCGTACCTGAGGTTCTATGGCAAAACAGTAATGAAAGAAAGAAATGTGTATTGTATTAAGATAAGTTATTTCACTTCATATACCAATGTGCAACCGTTGATTGACAAAAAATTGAACAATCGTTATCAAAGAAGCAATTAAACAAAACGACTATGACTTCTCTGATTAATAGAGAAAGTACCCCGTGTCGTTGCCCCGGGCATCCATTGTTTGAGTTCGCATGTCACCTACAGCAACCAGGTAAGGTTATTGCGATGCTAGAATTAATCATCCTGATTACATACTGCACTCCTTTGGTAAAGGTAGGCATAATCTTTGATCACAAGCGTATAGTTTGCGGATTGATTGGTCCGGCTGGCAGAGATTTGTATTTCTATGGTTGAATCGAAAGTCATACAAACACTTTCAGGAATAAAACTAAACTTGTAAAACAAATACGGTATTTGACCTTCTGCTTAAAATTCTTCAAAATTAAATATTTTTTGAAAAAGGATACCTTGAACTTACAGTCATGTTGAACAAAATGCCTAGAACTATTTCATTTTCCACCTAACCTACAGCAAGCATACTGCATTGCCCCCTACCATGTTTTATTATGTCTTTAACTTCTTTATCGACGTCCTAAACTTTTTCATAAAAGCAGAGTTACCCGAACATTTAGTGGCAAGAAATTGAGGCGATTTTAACATATGAAACATAAACATTTAAACTTTGCTTTGATTGTTATAACTGTATAAATATCAAACAGGTCGATTTGCCGAATATTGGAAATACAAAGCTAGCTTTTATGAAATTCCCTTTTAGGCACGGTAGTCTAATGGTAGGACGCCGGGCTCGTGACCGAAGGGTTGCGGGTTTGAGTCAAGGCAACGGCTATGTGTTGTATCTGTGAGCCTTTGATACCTTGCTCCACTTGTTCCAGTCTACTCAGCTGTAAATGAGTACGTGGTTGGGCAGTGCTAGAATTGTAGAATGCTATCTGTGAGCGCCGAAAAGGCAGCACCGGCTGTATGCTCTCCAGGGAAGTGAGAAAGATACTTGCTGGTTGCAAAGGCCCTATAACCACGGATAATAATTTGTGAACCGCTTTGAGACGACCTACAAACTAGGTTGTAATAAAGCGGTATAGAGAAACCTCGAATTGATATATTTTTTACCTGACACTAACACTGAGGGCCAGCGACATTTCTTGTTGGTGTATGTACTGACAGTTTGTTGTATATATTTTATGTGGCAAAATTGGTAACTTACATTCGAACATGCAGTTGCTGAAATCAGCGTTAAAATCCCATTGACAAAACTATTTTAAGATGCTTTCAAATCATTATTTATTTATAATAACATCATCGTTGATTTGATTAGACTGGTGCCATTAAAGCAGATTATGTAATAAATGAATCCAGATGGTGAATTTTACAATCTATGAAACGTATTGCGGATACACACGAATAATTAATACAAACACCCTAAGTGGAACATTTGTATACCCGTAGGGTATTAAATGTCTAACCTCCGCAGAATGTTTTAAGATAAGTTTTGTACAGTTGCAGCCGAGCATATACACAAATAATCATTTGTCACTGAACATTAGTAATATAAAGCACGGACTAGGATCATGGAAATACTGGAATAAGTCATTAAGATATACGGTGTAGTACATAATGACTTTGCATATTGAAGTATCCGTCTAGCCTTTTGTTTATACAGTATCTAATTGCTTGGGAACTCTGTAGCTCAGTTCGTAAAACCCTTTATTCAATATGCGTAGGAGTTTCCATTGATTGGTTCAAATTCCGGTATGTTCCGATGTTCTTTTTAAATCGATATTAAAAAGGTGCTTAAGGTAGCGGAATTCTCCCTGAAATACTTAAAACACATACAACTATGCAAGACCATTTTCAAAGGGAGCAGGAAAATTACATGCTATATTTAAAACGCTTCCCTATCCTGTTCGGGATCACCATATTCTGTGAGACACCACGTTGTTGACGATGTAGGTGTAACAAAATACCAACTATTTCTGGAATAAAAGTTTTAGGCTGCTTTTTTATCGGTGAAGGAAGCATACTTTAAAACACATAAAATAAAATTAAGTACGCAAATGATAATAAATAGTTTAAAGCCATCGTCAAAATAAGTGAGTAAATCAAATTTAAAAAGCTATGTTGTAAAATGTTGATTTTGTTATACAATAATGTACGTATGTATATATAATTCATATAGTTCAAGCTCTAAGAAAAAGGATTGTTATGGGGTGATAATGTAGTGACAGGGCTAAGTATGAAAGTAGTAGCGATTGGAAAGTAAAACATTCCATCACCGTTTCAGTACGTCACATCTGAAAACAAACATTTAGGAAATAACATGTCTGGGTATGTGAAACAGCATAACATGCTGTATACCTGGATATAGTGCCAACATTTTACGTTCGCCTTCTCCGCCCTCTATACGGACAGCGTGATTGGGAATATTAGTACATAGCATAGATATAAAATAAGTACATGCAAAGGGCAAGTTAAGCTGGGTGAATATGGATTTGACCAGTAAAGGGTAAAAGGATCCTAGTCTACTGTAGACATCTTTTCAATCTCTAAACAAATTCATAGGCGAGAAAGGAATATTCGGATAGTTTATGCTTATTTCGCATAAATCGGAAGCAGACGTGTTGTTCTCTGCAAACGCAGCATTACGGAAAAAAATGCCAGTCTAAGAAACAGGGGAATTAATTGCAATGACTACTGTAACTTGGCTTCTAGAAATGTAACTAAAAATCTACAATAGCCACAATCCTAACTAGAAAATTAGTTCATCAAAAAATGTTCGTTATCAGAAGTGTACGGAAGTACAGGAGATGAATTTCATTTAAAAGTTCTAAAACAAATATGTTCGTAAACATCTCGTTTTCTGTGTGTATGTTCTTGTCATGTAGCTGAGGTGACACCATACCATGAGCACCGCTGACTCGGACTACTTTTGCGCTTGGAAGGTAGATTGATCACGTGATACAATTCACTCGCATGGGTGATCTGGATCTAATTAAATCATCGCTCGTATGTTTCGACGTTGGTTACGGCTTAACACCTCAGTGTTTATGTCAATAACACGGCTGGTAGACTTTCTTATTTGCAACTCATAACCCTAATTATCATATTATTGTTTGATTAATTTTTAACTACTTTTTTTAGTCATAACCTAAATTTATCAGATAAACAAAGTTATTTTGTCTGAACAAGATAACAAATATATTAGACTTTGAAGTCTACTAGTACATGCACGCAGCTGAACCTATTATTATGAACATTAATCTATAATACATGTAACTACATTTGAAAGCAAATGAAATTAAGAACTTTAAATCGCCGAATTGTCTCCCCTTATGGTTTCGAAGGTTGCAAGAAACTTTGTCCGTTCTTCTGTTGTTTCCCTCTAGTTGCTGGTCGGGTGGCGCAATGAATAACGCCTTTTCATCAAGGCGGGGGTTCGATTCCCTGATAGGACGAGAGATAGAGGACCACCGGCCAACCCACGTGGGTTTTCACCGGGTACTCCGTTTTCCTTCCACATTTAACTTCCTTGCGCGCTAACATCCGGACAACAAGAGTAATCAATATAAGTTGTAATTATTCGCTTCATAATCCTGTTTTTGTTTTTGTTTTTGTTTATTGGAAATATAAAAAAAAAAATGAACTTTGAAATTATGTTCCTACCTCTTATACACTGAAACATCGATATATAATGCCTCTTTACATTCTAAAATCATATTTAAAATTCCTAAATCCCGTTTTTGATAACATACTGTAAAGGGAATTATTTCAGCATATTATCTGATGTTAACAGTTAAGCATATTGATAAATTGTCGAATTAAAAAATATGCAATGAGAAATTATATATTGAAACTATAAATCGTGCAGCCATAAATTTGCGCATTATTTAGAGTGCGAAACGCGCTAAATTTAGCATACCGCTTAAACACGTTCATTTACAGTATCCAGTGTTGCGATGCGAAGTACAAACATAGATCCCATGCTAGTGGGGAAATTTTGACAGCTAGACGCGAATTTACGGTTTTGGAACCATAGTACAGGATATCAAAAAAATATAACGATACAGAATATTTCTGGCTTACCATATAACGTTGATAAATTTACGTTAAATGTGATACTACGTTTCAAATATCCCATTTGTATATTTTAGAACAAAATATTGCCTCTAATGAAGGAACTGATACATGTTTCATTATTTGTCAATACCTGTCACATAAACTGAGAGTTGTCAGGTAACCCACGACACAATCAATACAGGTGTGACACGTCTGTCTGAATAAGAGATCAATAATACTCTAACAAATGTACACTACAATAGGAGTCCCGGGATCGCGGTGATGAAACTGTACATTAAGGCTATGGTATGACTTTTTACAAAGAACATTACGTTGGCTCCATAATTATGTTGCGTGACGGCATTGGCCGGTTAAACACGCTACATTTCGCGACAGGAATGAATGCTTCAACAACCAATAAGCATAACTGTGTTATACCTGTAGAACAGGATATTCAAATTAAGTTCGATAGCGTCAAATCCAAATCGTAAACAGAATTTTTAATGATTTTTGATAACATTTCCTTTGTTATGTATTGTTATTGAATTGTTCTGTTATGCTTTGAATCGTAGAAAGCATGACTATGACATAGTCGAGGTACACCTGGGCCTGAATACTAACCATTTTTCTAGAGAATTGTCGTGGAAATGTTTTCATCAAATAGTCCTTTATATTTATTGAATTTACCAATAGATATATCATCTTTGGTGACAAATATCAGTTATATTATGATGGTTTTTTATGGCGTTTAGCTCTTTCATGAATAACAGTTTATGATCTTTTCTCGAAAAGCAGCAGAGTGTATCTATATTTTTCTACGTAATAAAATGGTTAAATAAACTACGAGTGTTGTTATTTTATTTCATGCGTCCGTCTCAGGTATCCATGTCAAACTGAAAACAAATAAACCAGCGAATTTCACGGTGTTTCAAGTTTATACAGGAACCTGTCCTTTTTGCATTTTGGGATTATCTGAAGAGATATTGGTCCAGTACAAACCCGAGAACCTCTGTCGCTTTAAGTAACTATACACATGTATAACTTATATGGATATATTTCGAATTTTGGTCTTCACTATATTTTGTTAATTCCGTCTTCATTGTCTTTCATAAAAGTCACATAAGATATGGTTGTCTTTTTTCAGAAGAAAACGTATGTTTATAGTGTTTTCAGAGTCGGTCGTTGGAACATTTTTCTCATATCGAGCAGATGGATAAAATAGAGAGGCCACCACAATTGGACTCGAGTCGTTCTCAACATCTTCTGGAATGATAGCATACTACTGACAACCTATGATAATGTATTATCAAGTGTTTTGTTTTATATATGATGAAAGCTATAATCATGCCAGAGAAACGGCATTTTTTAATTGATAGCTACAGTTTTTGTGAGTATTACAGAGATCCTTGTCAGGACGTGTTATGGTATGGCTTTGTTTGTCACTCTGTCCGTTAACTTTTACTTATTGACAACTGCTCACTCAGATTCGAAGATTTACCTTTGACCTATGAAAACCTCTTTTTGTATATGATATGCTCATTACAACGACGTGAGTGGTCAGGTGGCGTAGTGTATAGCGCACTTACCTATCACCAATCAACTGGCTTATACAAGAAAATCAAGAACTTCTGACACCTTTTCACTGCTATAGATTTGTTGACAAAGATCAGATGGATTTGTTTTGAGGGTTTGTTTTACTTTGAAAGCCCTGGGTTCTTATTGAAAACAATTTGATTGTTTCAGTTAACATCTTGATTAAGTTAACCAAATGTATACTACCGGGGGCGGGTATCTAAGTTAACTATACGTAAATGTTATAAACAAGTAGTATAGGATAACTGTTTAAGATGTCCGTGTCAACATTCATTCATTCAACATACTTACATATTATCCATGCATTTACTATATTCGTCAAACAATCGTCGGACAACAGTTGATATAAATATACAATTGATACAATCAATAAAATTAACATATACATACATTAATACTATTTTGAGGAACACGAAGGAGCTGCCTTATAGGGCAAGTGCTATTAGTCCTATGCCATCTTGATAATTTCTCCCTGTGTGTGTATGCCTGCGTGTGTGCTGGAGATGAAAAGTGTTATGTATGTTTTACAATATATAAACATGATGCTTATTAACACGCATACATTTTGAAAAACTAAGTACCAATATTCACAAACCTACAGTGAATTTGAAAAGTTTTCAAAAATGCAGATGAATTTTACATTATGCATAAAGAACAGAAATGTCACCCTTAAATCCAGTAGGACTGATTGTGTTGTAAATTTTACAAAATGTCTGTTCAGAACATCCTCAGATACACTTAACAAAATAAATTGTTCACTTGTATGATAATTATCATACCTCTTACAGTTTTCCCTCTATAAATAATGTAATATTGACCATTTTTATAGAGAGTGGGCGGATAATCCCATATGTCTAATTTATTGTATTTTAATATCGTTACCGAGCAATGGACACAAGAGAGAAGACAGAATATTCCTGTAAAAGAGTACCGAAAATTTCAAAACATGACTATTGTCCTAAAAATTCGCTTTAGAATGTTCATAAAACTCGTATAATTATACCTTTAATATTTCTTCTAATCAACAACTATAAACGGAACATGTCAACAAATTAAAATGCTTTAGAAAAGTCTACGAAAAAACAGCATCTTTTGTCGATAACGTTCTTTGAAGATCGAAATTGGCCAACTCATTGTCATTGTCTTTTCAATCAAAATGCTCAAGTGTATCAATCGAAATAGAGGTAAACAGTTGATGCTAAACAATAAGCCATTGTTAAGTCTGTGTAGTTATATATCAGCCTCAAGAGAAGTGTTTTATCTATGGACATGAAATGTGGATACATATGAATTTTGAAACAGGATATTGGTATTTGGTTTCATTTTAATATCATGTCGACCAGCCTTTTTAAAATTTAAACAAAAGATAGAAATATATAATTCAATATTTGTGATATCTGTACCAGGTGCACGTAAAAATGGTATCTTAATCATCAAAACCATTAATAAAATCAGTTATGGCTACAATTTGTTAGGCTTTCGAAGGAGAAGCGAGTTTTGAACAATGCCAGGTTGACAAAACGCTTGGCTTTATAATGATTTTCTCTGCAACATAACCAATATATTAGTTTATGTGTGCCTACGTAACTCCATCCGACCGTATCACGATGTCGGGAACACACCCAATTATGGTAAGTTCAGACTACATAGTGTAAATATTTGATCAACTGTTTAGAAAAAGTAATGTAATGCGAATGACTGATGAAAGCAGGCTACGGCAGAGCGATGTCTGTAAAAAGCGTATTTTAAAATTGCATGGGCTAAGACAACAAACGTCAGTCACATCACCTTATTGTACCGTGTTGGTAACAGCGTGATGGTTTCTAACAACGGACTAGGAGCCATAACATCAGCTGAGTGATCGGGAGGCGCAATGGACCGTGCACTTGCCTTTCACCACAACGGTCGCGATAATGGGGCATGGTCTATTTGAAACTTTCACATTTGCGCCTTCTTCAAAAGTTGCTTCCTCATACTCGGTTGACAATGTTAAACATCATTGCCAGCAATCGTAGGATAAACGGCCATTCAAAGCAGACGCTTTTTGTTTTAAGCATGCACAGTTGACTGAATACGTAGAAAATCACAAGGGTGAGTGCGATGCAAGTATTCGAAGAGTTCAGCATTCAGTTTTCAAGAAAAACTCACCGGAGTATCAATCAACCTCTACAGATAATTTAAGATGGGTTTGGTATAAGTACTAATTAACCTAAAGATGGAAAGCAGCTAATTAAAAATGGTTAATAATCGAAATTGCTTTTGGTAGTAATTGTGACACTGACACGGTCGAGTTGAGCTATTAGCACGATTAAAAGACTTGAGGACAGTTACCTTTATGGGTAAACCGACTGGGAATATGTAGTATACATTGCAAGAATACATTTTTGACTGTGTACCTATATTTAACTGTTGAAATAAAGGTCTTTCCCTGGGGAACTATGTTAGCGAAGTGTTGAAGATATTGATCCAGTATATATAGTAGGAGAAAACCCATGTCAACGTTCTACAGCTAGCTTTTAGTAGCAAAAACATGCACAAGCACTGTTTCCGAATGCATCAATATTTTAGTAGATCTAATGTACAAATCCATTGAATCTATAAAAAGGGAATTTTACCTATAGACTTGTCAATTCCTACTCAATTTTATGATAAAATGGCGTTCAACATGTTGTTTGAACATGTATTGTTTTGAATATGATAAATTACCAAGAAAATTAGTCGAAATTCATCATTGTAGAAAACGCGGTCTCAGAAAGTAGTTTGATAAACCCGTTCAGTTCGCCGATCAGCAATATCCTACGCAACTGTTACGCATCAATGGCCGCCTTTCGGGAGTAAGTAGCTGGGTGCATTACATTAATTTTGTAGGAAGCTTGTTCAGAGAGTGCAAATAACGATTATGTTCAGACTGCGCTATGACTAAACAGTATTAACTAGCATAACGGTAAGTTATGACTTAAAAGATCAAAAAGGAAACGCCAATTTGAAAATGCGAGATGTCGATTTCCAGCACTATACCGCCATCTCGTCCATTTAGGACTAACCAGTTGTACTAAAGGACAACAGAAAATAGATATTTAAAGTGTTTCGAAACCTGTAGAAATTCAGAAAAAAATATATACTTTCGACTTTGTATTTACACAATGTCTACGATATTGCTTTATATGATAATTAGGGATATAAGAAGGAACAAATAATTGGGAAAAAGACAAAAAGAGAAGATGCAAAAATAATATGATATAATATAATATATTGGGTTAAAACAACAATAGCAGTAATCAAACCCTACTTTAAGATCATAATGATACAAAGGCAAGTCGAAGGTCATGCTCTCAATAAGCAGATTTATCTAATTTGAGGATATAATAATCAAGTATTACAGCAGAAAAATACATTGTTAAAAATGGATCTTCATTGCTGATGTTTTTTATAAAGAAGCATTGGACATGTATTAAAAGTTCGAAAAAAAATTGCTATAAATTAAGTATATATGAATAAAAAAAACGTAAGTTGAAAATATGCATTTACGTTATTTATGATTAGTAGTGTTAAACTGTTATATATTATTCAAATCGTGCGTGATATCTTCTACTCTAAAATTGTAGCATGAACTACTTAGAGAAAGTGTTATTTTTCTATCGACACAGCTTAAAAAAATCCAGGACTTGTTTTTATGAAACCGTTCTCATGCCCAAGCATGGATTTTGTGCTAAAACCAGCTTTACTGAAACACGTAAATCATGTCAAATGATCAAAAAGTCAAAGTAACGTAGAAATCAGAATTCATTGATGTTTCATGAATACGGGCCCAAACGAAACATCTCAACAACAACACATATGCATACACACATGCGGATTAATTAGCCAGGGGGAATAGACTTGCAGTAAGTACGTGCCTGATAAGGCAGCCTCTGCGAATTCCATAAAAACCTGCTGATTGATCAAATGGATTTAATGGAATAAAATGTACATCTATGTACTGTTAGGTGCTTTAGATTGGCTAATTCGGAAAAAGGAAAATCACGAGTTTGGATTCTTGTTTCTCCAATAAACACAATAAGGATGGCTACCCGTGGTTTGTCTTACCAAACTCATTATCTAACGTCTCTCGTCGGAATCATTTGACTAAATAAGCATACGTTATATATTATTAAAGCAATTACCGTTGTTTTTTTTTATACCATATCGCATGATTTAAGCGAGTTACAAAAAGCCTATGTTAAGGAGTGTTAACTTTGAGAGAAGGAGGAGAGATTATGATTCTAATTCATGGTTATATAAGAGAGCGAGTATCAGAGCACGATAGTTGTGTGAATCGGAGAGTAGTCAGAGGGTTGGACGATGTTTATTTGCTTTAAGATAAGGGCTTATATTTAAATGAAGGAAAACTATAAGATTGTATGTTAGCAATTAATGTTGACAATAAAGGTAAGGTCCATAAGCACACGAAAAACCAGTGACTCCGTCACATTTTTAAGCACAGCATCCATGCATGCACGAGCATAAAGACGAGTTCATGAATATGTTCTGATCAAAACAAAAAGTCATTAGTTTATGAAAATCCTGGCATAAAAACACAGTCACTTGGTTTCGGTTCGGATAAGCACACACGATTATATGTTTGACACTATTTGTGTCACGTGCATCTTTCATGTTGTAAGGTGGTAGACTTCTACCTGGGGTTTGCTGTGACCTTAATGTTTTGAGTTCATACTATACACATTTAAGATTTTTTTCAATTTTAAATGAACCATTACTCCTGATGTTTATAAATACATTAATTAATTAGTTAGGTAATTTTACGTACTTGCCTCTCTGTTTTAATAGCAGTTTAGATAATTTGGATTTAATGAAATGAAAACAATTTAATGTCATAAAAGTTTGGATTTAAAACGAGTGGCCCTGAGCATCAACAATGAGTTCCACAAGGAGGAAACCGCTGTATGATGCAGTGTAATTCATATTTGGTATATTGTATCTATTATCAATTTTAAAAGATGCAATCACCTGTGTGTTTATGTAATGTACATCTTCTGACCGTTGCAGCCCTAGTCTTTTACCAAACAAGAGAAAGACTGCTTACACGTGCTATTATTCTAAAACTGTCCCCGCCACATCCCCACTTTATGCATTGTTACCAGGGTAGCATCATCCATATTGTCACATATTTCATACCCCATCGATAATGGCGGGATACATTGAGTTTATGATTACAAGTTATTATTATGAAAGCAAGGTACTGGAGAAAAATAACCAATCATTCCAGTGCGAGGTAAAAAGAGACATTTTAACACCTGGAATAAGATCTTTGAAGTTAAGCACTAGGCAAAGCCTCGTACTGAACTTCAAATGACTTACCGTTTAGATGAGATGCCTCTGTTTACTTGACACTTTCACCTGATCTTTTAATGCATTTGTAATCTAAATATATGCTGACCATTATTTGTTTTGTCTTGAAGCACTGCTATTGCTGGTACTCAATGCAGCACCAGACATGGTCTTTGCTGGTGAGGCTGACTCAACACAGGAACAGGAAGATGTTCCATGTGTCCAGGGCGAGGTAAGGCGTTTCATATGTCCAAGAGTTATTAGTTTGGAAATATGTTATATCAAATTTTTACTTTATACATAAACCATGTACGTATCAAACGTGTCGCAACGTTTCAAGACCGACTGTTCCCATTGTCACAGCTCAGTCGACAAAGAGACTAGTCGGTCTTAAAACATTTGATACATATGTGTACTTACATTATTTGTGTATAAAGAAAACAAATAATGTAATGTGTTCCATGTTTTTAATGTCATACTTCTAGTTATAATAGTATTCAATTCTACCAGATTGTTTTACAAAAAGAAATTTGGGTGAAAGTCATTTACAGAGCACTTCGGTTTGCGTAAAGAATTTGTCGTATGATAATCGTCATATTTTCGTTGGGAAATATTAAGTTTTCCTATGTGAAATGAATAGACTAATAAATGGGATTTCTGGTTTCAATTCCACTACCACGGATTTTTCGGAAACATGTGGTCTTATTATTTTACTTTTAAAGAGTTTTTATGTAAATCTTTCTTTTGTGCACTATTTGCCATTATACCATCTCATTTGGATGTCAGTTTTGTAAACAATACGATATTCTCGTTATGGATATAAACACAATTTAGTACCTTGACGTAATGATTCTTTAAAATACTGAAATCAACGAAATATCTTACTGCTTAAATCAACCGGTCTTCAGGCTACCATTGTGATAATATATATTATGGAACAAAGATGAATGGAAACCCCTGTTCATCATGACAAAAGCATATTGACCCCACCAAACCTATTTTTATCATTTTCGTAAATTCCATCTTTACATATTACAGATTATTGAATTGTATGAGAACGCTAGTGGTAAAACATTTGTACACTTACCTTACACACTTAAATATAAAGATGCGTGTTTAAAAGGACAGTGACTCGAGGAGTCTCACATAGTCATCTCTTCTGTGTAAAATGAACAACAAATATCTAAATGAACTGAATAAGAAATAAATAAGGAATATGAGAAAAATTATTGTATTGTGAGTTGTAGCTGAAGCAGCGCATCCCCAGACAACCCACGACTAATGTATATATGCCTGAGTAATAAAATGTCTTTTACAAAACAAAAATGAATAGAGAAAAATAGTCCATGATAACAGAAATGTGTGGTGGCTGTATTGTAGTCATATACGTATATACAAATATACTCCGTCCTGAATGTCTTTACCTCATACATTTCTTTTTAAATATTAAATGGTAAACACATACAATATCTGGTATTCATAGCTTTAATTTCCTTAAGCTTTTATTGTTATTTTAATTGTAACAAATACATGTACCTATAGTATATGCCAATATTTTTGCATTTTTAATTTTATATTTTACAATTCATGCACATTAAGAGAGGAATCACAATGCTGTATTAGGAAGTACAAGAATTACGTTACAGTGTCCTAATATTTACGTTCAACTAGTTATATTTCGTTTGGTGAATTTGTTTTAGATTAGATGCGGGGACATAGGAAAATGCCAGAAAAATTGTACAGACAATGACGGTATGTACTTAAATTGAGCATTGCAACCTATAGCAATGTAACTGAAATATTTGTTTTTCTTAAAAGTTAACATCTTTTCCTGTTTGTGATATGAAATATCAAATTATCAATAGTAAGATAAAATCGTCTGTTTTATGTAATATCTGAATCCTGGCAAAATGAGAAGCTGCCTATCACAATTAAAGGCCAGTTACGTAGCTAACAATATTTTCTGCTATACAGTGTCTCATACATTCATGAATTGTCATATAAAGAGTATTACGATAACCAAATTTATATATGATGATATCTTTCAAAGATGAAGAGTCCGTTCTAAAGCGACGACGAAGGAATGCAAATGGTGGTTCAGCCTCAGGTATAACTGGTTTCTTACGATTTATTATTTGAAAATAAAGTATCAATATCATTTCTTGATTATATTTTGTGCAGTAACATAAATCAAACTTGGTTGGTTAAAACATATACACAACAGAATTTTTAAATTTTAAATCAATTTAAATATTGATTTTTTTCAATATTTTACGACAAAATAATCTGAGTAAATCACTGTTGTTGAATGCAAATCATCGAATTAAGTAATATGTTCGGATATAAACAGTTTGTACAATTAGTTTAATTTGATTTATTTTGCAGACAGCGCACAAAATACAGCAAGTACAGCTTCGACCGCAAACAGTATGTGGCCCTCCTTGACGGAATGCGTTTCTACAGAGAGCTCAGGAAATACTGTCTCTTATCCAACAATGACTACGTACAGCACAGGAAGCTCAGTTTACGTCACAGACAGTTCAGGATTTAGCCCATCAAGTGATGTCTCTATACGATGCACTATGGCCCCAACAGAAAGTTATCCCTCGACAAGTGCAACAAGTACTGACTTCATGTCAGCAAGTTCGGCCTCTATGCCAGCAAGCTATTCTTCTATGCCCCCAAGTTCTGCTTCTATGGCATCAAGTTATCCTTCTATGCCACCAAGTTCTGCTTCAATGCCACCAAGCGATTCTCCTATGCCACCAAGTTCTGCTTCAATGCAACCAAGTTCTGTTTCAATGCAACTAAGTTATTCTTCAATGCCATCAAGTTTGGCTTCTATGCCACCAAACTATTCTACTATGCCACCAAGCTCTGCTTCTATGCCATCAAGTTATTCGTCTATGCCACCAAGTTCTCCTTCGATGCCACCAAGCTATTCTACTATGCCACCAATCTCTGCTTCTATGCCATCAAGCTATTCGTCTATGCCACCAAGTTTACCTTCGATGCCACCAAGTGTTGCTTCTATGCCACCAAGTTCTGCTGCGATGCCAGCAAATACTGCGTCAATCTCTCCAAGTCCTGCTTCAACTGCAGCGAGCGTTGGTTCTGTATCTGCAAATACTGTTTCCACGATGGAAAGTGCTTCTGCTGTCATATTAATTACCGCTGAGATCTTCAGGAAGACAAATGAAGGTAAGATAGAAGATTAAGAAGACAGAATTGCTGTTCCCAGTGAATGGTTGAAAATCGTATTAATCTATCTAGAGTAAGTTACTTTTCATGTTTATAAACAATACTTAATTTACCGAGTGTGTTTATCAGTGTAAATTCTTACCCACCAGAAAGTATATATGACGGCCAACCATCACAGTTTCAGGCATGTTTCCACGGAAATATTATGTTTTGCCAGGAAGGCAATTTGTTTTTGCACGACTCCAATTTCCTACCGGGAAACATCACAAATCATACCGTTCCAATGCAAACTATTTGAAGCATTATACCGCAAAGCATGGAACATATGGCTTCAGTCATTTTTTATTCATTTCATCAGATTTTATTGACTTTATATATGGCAATTGGATTGGACATCAGGCTAGGCCTATTTAAGTCCTTTCCAAACTTATTTACAAACTTTACATATATTCTGTCATAACAATCCAATTAAACAGTGCAGGGGAGATAACTCCAATTTAGCTTGTGAAATGAACATTTTACAACATTTTCTGTTTATGTTTTAGATATTAACAATTAAATAAATCATGTATATTTATTGAAAACCCATCCTACATAAAATCCAAGGGATACAGGCCCAAAAGGCCATTTGTATAAACACATTGACCATCCACCCACTGGATATATAAGATAAGTTACCAAGAAATAAACATTTTGTAAAATTTCAGAATATGATATGGATTCATATAGGAAAATGTAGTTATTATTATATATTATTGGAGTTGATTCTCTTAAAATTTATTTAACAAAGCATAATAGAATATTCATGTAGTCATTTTTTTATCAGATTTAATAGATTGTAAAAATCAAACTTATGTTTATTTTCTATAAACAAATTATAACATATTATTTGCAGTGTCTTGATTTATGCTATAATTGGATTATAATATATTATAATAATTATATGCATTTTAAAGGGCTCTTAATATTCTAAAATATTAAATTACTTTAGAATTTCAACTGTCAGCCTGACCAAAATGTAATCATCACTCTTATGCTACCGTCCTCTGTATATGTCATTCTGGTCTTTGTCGTCTTTTCCACTTAATATGTCCAAAAATAATTTACAAAAATTGTTAATTGTAAATACTTAAAATTAAAATAAAAAATGGACATATATTCACGATACGATTATAGCTCTTGATAAATTGTCCTCAGAATGGAGGTAAGAAATTTGGATAAGGCCTTGTTGGAGCAAGCAACTAGCAGAACCAGCAATAAAGCGTTGTTTATGATTCTTATAATGTTTCGGAATCCAGTACCAACGACACATGTCCGTATCCTTATAATTAACCAGTACTCAGATAGATAGCAATACAGAAGATGTATCATTAAGTATTTCATTATCTTACAATTAGATCATGCACATGTTTAAGTAAAGCGTCCTTGTTTATCAAGCAAAAATACAGTATACTCCTTTTGTAAGTAATAAATGGAACAATGCCGCTCTCAAAAACACTGATTTTAGAATATTTGGCTGACGACACAACCACACGCATCTACTTATAATGTTGACAGTTGAATATGAATAACAAAAATCCGGGTTCGAATAACTCATTTGTATATAATCAGAGGACAAATGTGCCAAGACACCATCTGTTTTAAGGAGAATACTTTCAAAATTCCCTTTAATACTTTACTAACTTTTGGAGTTGTTTTTTAAGAAATATTTTCGACTGTATTTATTTGTTTCAAAGATTGATTTTTTTAATATATATATGTATAAACAAATTTTCCTTTGTTTCAGAAATAAAACTCAAAGTCCCAGGAACGTTGTCCGCACTCCTTGCCAACAACAGTGTGGAAAATGTAACAAAACATTTCAGGACACAATTTGCCGATCACTTAAACGTGACCGAAAGTCGGATAATAAACCTACAATTCATCCAACGTGAGTAAAGTAATTACAACTTCATGTCGAGGACCACCGGAAACAAATAGAAGAAAATCATAAGCGATGCAACCTAGTTAGTTTTTGTGCAATGTGTAATATCATGTATTGTTTTAAAAATTTAAATTTCGATGTGAAACATGTTTAAATACCAGACAATATTAACAACAAATGGGAAAATGGATTACAACCGATCGATATTTCACTGAAATCGGATTCTGTCATGACATTATATTTATTCCGTTATCGAAATACGTTTTGTTAAGATAATATTACATTCTCCTAGTATGAGAAATAAAGAAATACAATAGATTGATTTGGCAACACGACTTTACCACAAAGTTTTATTTTATCGTAGTCTATTATATTTCACATTTTTGTCTTTGTTATTAAATGTACAGTTTATCGTATTAAACAAAGTCTGCAGTTAACAACTGTGTTTTCGCCATTTCATTTTGTACATGAAAAATAAATGATTACAGTCTTGTCTGTATGTTTACTTATTTTGAATAACACGAAAACATCATTGTTTTGTTCGTATAAAGGAAATATGATTGATTGATCAATCTATTTATCAAATTAGTCTCAACTAAGCTAGCATAATACCTAAGAAATATTCATAAAAAAAACCAGTTTTAATTGACGATTATTCTGGGTATTTTTTGTCGTTTAGTTTATGACAACCCTATACTTATTTCAGTAACAGAAACCGCCAGAAGACGAAAGAGAGCAGTTTCTCAATCTAGTATGTATACATTGTTAATCGTATATCTGTATTTGGTGTATATGTGTTTATTGACAATAATGCAGCGGTGACTGTTTCATCTATAATTGACAAAGTAGATGTGACATGACTTACGGGTTACCCATATTCACCTAATCTTCATTATTCCCGTTACAAAACGTAGTTGTCAACAACATTGCGTTTCATTGCCACCATCTGTAATGCACTATTATGACATTATGTCTCACTTTCGTCTCCATATAGCCTATATCTGTAACGGTATTGATAAGAAAGTTATTTAAATGGTGGCATTGCGATATCACATGTTAGTGAGTTTGCAAAAGTAGCGAACTGCATTATATATAGATTTTATTGTCTAGATATAGGAGTGACATTTTAGTAAGTTTTTATGTTTATAGATACGGGGGGGGGGGGGGGGGGCAATTAATCGAGATATTTATGTAATTATTACCACAGTCCACATGTACATCTATTTGTGTGCAAGAAATAATTACTTTTTGTACAAGAACGTCTTTTAAATAACGCTACAAGCTACTACATAACTGTATTTAATATCTCATAAGACACTACACTAGACGTATGGATATTAGTAATGTAACCTGATACACGATGTCGTTTCATCAGACTATTATTTATATTTAAAGCTTTCGTGATCGTGAGTTTTGAAATAATACCTGCAACATCATCATCACAAGAGACGATAGCCGCTTTGGTAATTAGGTTGAGAAACGATGTCTTGGGCGGAAACTTCACGCTCACTGACACATCGGGAAATCCCATCAGCGTTGATACAACATACTTCAGTACGGCAACTGTCAGTGCAGATGAAGCTCCAGGTACGTTATGTGTCGTTATGTTTATCCTTGTCCCAATGTAAGCCAAACACTAGAAAGAGTAACATTGATACAACATACATACAAGGTATTTTTTAAGAAAAGACTTACATGACTTACATCTGGTCACCGTTTCACAAAGGTTTGTTAACCCTAACCAGGGACACCATTAAAAAACAAATGCAAATTATTTCTCAAAACACATCGATCTTATTTGTCTTGAACAATCTACAGCAGTAAAATCATATCAGATGTTATTGTTTTTGTTGTATTAATATTTACATATTTACATATTTCTCTAACCAGTTGACATCTCTAACTAATATATGAACAACAGACCATGATCGTTGTAAACAAAAAGTCATATGAATTATTTACAGATGTCATTGGTCTCCAATTGTTAAATACATTTTTGTTATTTTGCAGAGAAAAGACGTGACATAGTGCCGATTATAGTAGGAACCGTTGTGGGCGTCTTTTGTCTGGCTCTCATCTTCATCATCATCGTCGTTGTAATTCTGAAAACGAAGAAACACAACAAACACAACTCGTTAGTGTCGCCCACCCCCTCGCCATCCTCGAGTGGAGGCAAGCCAACACGATCACCTTGTAAGTCTGGTCATGAATTAATATATACATAAAAGGAATCGGTGAGTGGAATTGATTAATTGTTCGTTATCATATCTCAACACATTAACCATAAACCTAAATGAAGGTATATTTAACTTTCTTCGAGTGATTTGATTAGACAATATTTAAGGACAAGAACACATATTCATGAAACCGTTCTAATATTCCAATAAGATGACGTGCACAAGACCCGTATTCTGGCAAACTTCATAGAGATGCAATGATGTTAGTGACGTTAAGACATACAAAGTCGAGTACCGATTTAAGCTTCTAGACTTTACTTTTTCACTGTGTTCTATGATTTTGGTGAATTAAATGAAAGTTAGCTGGAGCATAAAATCTGTGCTTAAGCGTGAAATAGTTTCATTCGGTCTCTGTACTAGACTGCAGTTACTGAATTATGTTGTTGCCTGCTGCTCCAATCGCCGTTTCACTATTTTGTTTAGATTGGAAACGAAGCAACCTATATATACCACTATATTATTAAAGATTACCCTGATAACATGGAAACGAAACTGTTCTCCAGAGAGTGTACAAGTCCTGGCGAAAATAACCGCATTAGAAATAATAAAACAAACTACATTTAACATATACTATGGACAGAGTAAGCAACATAGATTAATTAAAATTTGCTTTAGTATATTAGTTTCTGTATTTTTTTAAAGCTTTCTTTATGCCTTGAAATGAAAAACCAATCACCATTGTAATCAATCTGCTATGTAATTAATCCTGATTCAGACGATGATGGTACAGCTGGTCCACTACCTGAAAAGAACTCAAATGACATGAGAAACCAAAGTTCTGTAGTCGAGAATGAAACAGCTCCAGGAACGAGCACTCGTCCGGGGTCTGAATCGCAAACACAAGATAGGTAATCGTTAGTTGTTTATCACTCGGAATGTTCTTGTTTATTTAAGTTTTTGTTAAGACAGCTAAAAAACATGGTTTATTCAGTTCGTGTTTAAATTTTCAATAGGTAAATTTAAGTTAAAAAGGAATTATTATTTTTGATAAGCGAAAAAATACTAGAGCTTTCCTGACTACAGACTTTGGTTTATAATGCAATTCTTTGAGTATTTTAGATAAAAAGTACAAAATATACGTGCTTTATTCAGCCTTGCTTAACTATTAATTTGAAATAATTTTATTCACATTATTTTGATATTTTTTGCAGGAACTAACGCCCACGACTGAATGGAATGTCGAATCATCGGAACTGCGTGTACACCGTAGGCAAAGTCAATACACCAAACAATGTAGGAACCAGGTTATACTCAACGGATTGTTTTTAAGAATGAATTTCTATGTTCCTGGCATCAACATCCAATGTTGTCATTTTATGATGAATCGAATAATAAACATTTTCACTTTTTTAACAACAGCACGATCTTTAGGTTACGACTGTGCTCGAAAATCATAATACCAGTTAGAGCAAGAAATAGCAAATGGAAGCAAATTAGCCTAATCAACCACCACAAAAACAGACTTCAAATTAGTATATTGATATAGACAAAAGTTGTTATACGTCACCAAAAAGGACATGGACAGTCGATAGGAAAGAGAAGAACAGAAACAGAAGATAGATCGCAACCAATTATAACACGAGTGAACCTCAAATAAAACAGGAAGTAGAAACGTAGTGAACAGGAAGGATCACCTACACATCTGGAACTAGGCATGATATCTCCTGTGGAATCTAGGAATGTCTGTTTGTCTACATAAATCTAAGAAACAGCAGATAAATGATGTGTCCTTCATATTTTGAAAATCTTTTAGAAAGAAAACAATAACCAACAAATTTTCAACACAAAACAGTGACTGAACAAAAATGCAAACTGGTTTCTTTATGTGTTTTTATACCATTTTTTATTGATTGTTAAATTGTTTATTTTGACTGGAATGATGTGTCTGTAAAACATTTGTGATAATATTCCAACATATATTTATCATTAACATATTTCAATATATAGTGTAAATAGATGTACATTGTCTGCAATGATTTATTGATTGAATGAATGATTGATTTTTTTTGTCATCATCTTTCTATTCCATTTTCATCTAAGTTTTTTTCATGACCATGATACTGTGTTTAATGAAAGATTACTCATGAAGTTAGTTTTGACGACGCATGTTTAAATGATGCTATATTTGTTATATGTAACTTGTTAAAATATATCATATTTTATATATATTTGTGTCTAATAGTATATTTTATCAGTTCTCCCATCCTAGTTTTCCATTAAAAGGACATTATTGTTAAATATAAAAATGATTGCGACAAATTTCAAGCTGGAGAAAAGAATTAATAATTTGTAACTTTTTTGGAAATCCTACTAACTACCTATTAAATGTTGAATTTACATATAAATCAATTTTCTTTTTTCATTTAATGATAATGAAACTATTTCTGGCGTTAAACGTATTTGTATAGACATTCGATTGTAATGATTTTTGTTAGTAAGTATGAAATAACTTTTTTCAAATTTTAGTAATCGTCGCTCTCGAAAACGGATAATATTTTAGGAAAAGTTCTGTATATTTTTTATGGAAAGTGAATGCACTTTCAAGTTTTTGTTAAGGTATTTGGATGAATAAAAATTTCAATTTTCTGCAATTCTGTCTTATGTTTTTATATGCTTTTAGATTTAAAAAAAAATAATACCGTGTTGTGGTAATAACAATATCTGGAATCCGTGATTCCAAGGCTAGTAAACTTTCCGTTTTGTTAACGCGAAACCTCTATCCAGTGTAATTACAACTCAAGCAACTATACAAATCCAATACTACAGGTTAAGGATTTGAAAACGACCGACCATAGATAGAAAAAATACTATTTTCTTTCTTATTTTGGTTACATTTGGCTAAACAAAAACAAAAGAAAAACAAAAGAAAAATGCATTTTGAAAACTGGCTTAAAAAACCCTGAACGCTAACCAGGCTTAGACAGTTCTGGTGTTCAGACGCTGATTGCTATATTTATACAATTAGTTCAAGCGTTGCTTCAATAAGTTCTAATATATTCACCGACTAAATAACTATCTGCTTTCACCCTTCACAGGGCTCTGCAGGTTTATTTCAAAAAGTTTAAATATATATATTCTACCTTTGAAATTTTAGTGATAACTATTACATATTGTTGAAGAAAACCATTTTGGCGATTGTCTATGCACGGTATCAGCCTCTTATAAGGAAGTGAATACACACAGGAATTCTACAATAATCTAAAGACTTTTTCATCTATTCATTTATTGTTCAAAAATAACATTCACATCAGTGACAGAGGTAAATTTTCTATTCAATTTCTTTAATCCACTAAATCTCAATCTATTTTCTTTGTTTCGATGACAAATAAAGTGTGCCGAGCGATAAACATAGTATATTTTTATGTCAATAAAAGCATGAAACATGACCAGGGATTAAATTACAATTAAGAAAAAAAAATCAACGATGTGGGAATATAAACAGCAGTACAATATATCCTCACCTTAAAGAAATTCCAAATAGCACCCAACGTCTCGTTTAGATTTAAATGTTGAAGTTGTCATGTCATACTAGAAATTATATATAGCTAGATGAGTTAGGAACTTAAATCAACAACGCAAAGAAAAGGCTTGGTTGTGAACACATGAAAAAGATATGATACAAACGAATGACATGCAAAAAACAACATATATTTCAACTTTTAAAAGTTTGATTAAATGTTTGAAAATACTACAATAATAATTCAAGTAGTTTTAATTTTCTTTTAATGCTGTTGTTTTGGTGTTCGAGTGTTGATAAAACTGAGTTGTGTTTTATAGGTTCCTGATGTTTCTAGCTTCACTTCATTATTTTGTACATAGCATGCTGGTTAGCGTGAGGTTCAGAACAATATTTCGCAAATGCATTTACTCTAAAAATATAAAACAGATGATATCCATTAAAGTTAGGTTGATGAACAAATACCTAACAGAATGAAAATATATCATATACAGATTTTAACAGTTCACATGCTTTATTGTTCCAAGTGAAGCTATACTTGCCGAAAAGATAACATGTTAGGGAAAAACAGTAATGATATTCCTCACTATGTGTATCTCTGTCTAAGAAAAATATCAAAATAAATAAAGATATGAAATATCTAAACTTTATTTCTTTTGCAACTATTATGAAACAAGTAATTTCAGCTTATATTTATCACACTTGTTGACCTGAATGTTAGCGCAGGGGGGGGGGGGGGGGTGCTTAATGAAGGAGGATCATGGAGTACTGGGGAAAATCCACCTGGTCGGGCAGATAACCCTATACATTTTCATGTTGATCGGGGAACCAAAGCCTGGTCGCCTTGGTTAAGGGGAGTGAGATATCCATTGCGCCACCAAACCACCCCAAAAATAAAATAAAGTAATGGCTATCAATGTTAAAGCCCCGAAAAATCTACAAAAACGGTATTTGCCATACATTTATAACAATAGTTACATATATACGCAGGCATATATACATATCTAAGGCATAAACATTTAAATCACATGCACATTTATGTTTTTCAGGTGAACCAAGAGAGACATCACGCTGTTAGTATGAACGCTGTCAGTTTCATTTTTCTCGCTATTAGTATGAACGTCCGAAACTGAATACAAACACCTTTTTTAATTTGGTTGTTGACGTTTCCCATGTCTAGCGGCGGATGGTAGACGTGACTGTTACCTCTTTAAATGTCAGTTAAAGGTTTCTCGATTATATATTATCTCTATTAATTCCAAATCCACTGGTTCTTTGCTGGGAATGTCTACCTTTTTCTTACACGCTTTTTCCATCTCTGCATGATATTCATGGAATTTCGGAATTACTAATTTCCAGATTTCTTCTTTGGGTGGATCCATGGGTATTTGTTCCGTTTTTGTTCCCCAAGCCAATTCGGGAAATTCACTTGTTACTAAGCACATAGTAGTTCGCAAATCCTTAAATCCTTTATCAAAAATGTCGTTGACCTTCATTTTATAAGGCATAACGCCAGTTCCGGGTTTACGTGACGTTTTGTTATCCAATGCACCTTCCAGGTCATTCGCGTCATTATTTGTGTCGCATAGACGGTCAAACGTATCCTCTATACACGAATCCGGTTCTTGATCTGGATTGTTCTGATCTTTATCTTCTTTGTTTATACCAGGTTTCCCATTTTCCTTATTCTCGCCATTGCAAACAAGATATCGCTGATTATCGTTGCTCTTTTGATGTAAATATGTTACCGTAGCTTTTGTAACGTTATTTGCGCATATATCTTGGAAATTAAGAATGGCTTTGTTTAGAATTTGTCGCCAGACCTCCATCCACATAACGACACACCAATCCGCTCTACAGCAATTATCTGAAAGACCGCTAGGTTCCCATGTATATCTTATAGGAATCCTGTATGACGTCCCCCACATATTCCTATTTCTCATGAAAAAGGTTGGCATGATTCCTTTCCCAAAATTATCCTTCACATACTTGATGATATCCATACAGCACCTGACAATATCAGGCGAACCAACGCAATGACAGTCGTACTCATGGAAAAGGACGGCCGTTTTGAACACGTATGATGACAGACAAATATTTTTACGTGGTTGGTTGACATTAGTTCCATCTGTCAGAAGATACTTTATTATCTTGTAGCACCGTTTGTGAACTGGATGCAGTTTTTGCATCAATGCCACCTCTGCTGTGGCGAAAGATGCCTGTAGGAAGGGAGTTTCGGAATGATGCCCTGATGCTTTATACACTAGATGGAAATCTCTAGCTGTCATAACGTCAGTCATATGCTTTGGAAATCCTTCTAAGGTAGTTACAAGAGAAGTATCCCTCACACTAACGGCTGGCATGACATCAACATCTACATTCAAATGATACATGATATCACATTGAACGTCTTTTTTCGACAAGCCCTTTGCAAGTTCTGCTCCTTCATATATATCGTGGAATTGTACCCATTCTAGTTCTAAGGCAAGATAACGTGATTTGCGAACAATCATTGCCCCTTTTGGCGTGACTACACTGTAACCTTTAATAGTATCCAAAACCGTGGACAATAGCTTGCTGTATTCGTCTCTCAGACCAGCAGGGTGAATACACCAAACATCGCCATAAAGTTGCATAGCAGTTAGGTTCATATTGGATGGTTTTGACCGAAGAAATGCTATCATGTAGCCCGGTTCACAGCCTTCGTGCGCCTCAATTCTTACTATGTCCTCATTAGAGAGAAAATCAAGGCAGACCATAAAATCGAATTCATTTGCAGAACGAATCTTTGTCTTTTCCACAAAACTGCCAACATTAATTATTTCCTTTACATTCAGAAATGGATCAAGTTCACCGATTTTATTCACGATGTGTTTAACAATATCCACGGTAGCCTTGTACATATAGCCTCTTGTAGCAGAGTCTGTATGGAGGTCACAGTAGGAGTCTTCTATATGCTGAAAGAATCCTTGCAGAGCCATCTTCATTTGCTGTCATTCATGTGACCCACTGATATAAAAAACAAAAGAAAATCTAAAATTCAATTTTTTTGTGTTGCTTGCAAGGTATTTAAGCAAAGGTCAAATATACACACACTCACACACTAGTGATTAAACATAGACACTCAATTACTTAATTAGTCAGTATTTGAAATATAATGTCACGAAAGCATTATATTACTGCCTTGCAGTGTATTGTGACCCCCCCCCCCCCCCCCCCCCCCNTGCCACATATACTGACATGTGATGTTGAATATAGTTTCTTTTGGTAAGCATAGATAACAATTTCAATGAAAAGGAATTAGCTAAAATATATATATATATAACAGCAACTACGGATATATAAAATTGTTTTGTCATCTACAATATATCATTATGATCATACATAATATAATAACATAGTTGTATAATGTTTTCATTCAAGTAGACTTTCATTGATTGTTTACATGGTAATGCTACTGGTTTGGATTCAGTTTTATCCCAGTGAGTCACCGGGTATATATTATAATGTAGATAGCACACATACGGATAGAAGACATACAAGATAAAAAGAAAATAGCACAAAAAAAATCAAAGTAAAGAAGAACATGTTTAGGATAGTAAACATGTTTTACTATTCAATATTTGCATTGCCCTATCTTGATACATTGTATGGCAGTAAAGGATTGCCAACAAGAAACCTCTCTGTGAGACCCTGACAGGTGCGCAGAGATTTCATGTGATGACAGCATTTCTTACCTTACGACGTTTCCTTGCAGGCAGATGCAATACAATTGACAATATTAATTAAGTGACATATATAAGGTACATTCTTGTTGTAAGCAGACAGGCATCAACCAAGTATGGTATAGTGATCGACTCTCCAGTCAACATACTCGCAAACACATCAATATCCTGATATGATTTTCCATCCATTATGTTAATACTTTCGATATGCCTATATGTAACACCATTGGGCACACATACTGGAGTGTAAGGCGTACATCATTCAGGTTTAATGTACACTTATAAATGTGTCGCTTGAGAGAGCAATGCGTGCTACATCGATGTAAACGTTATACAATATAACGTATACTATGCGCCACTAGCCTTGTTTATTGTTCGGATGAGATTATTAGGTTTTTGACCTGGACTGTACGGTTAGGGAAAGATTTGTCTTCGACAACATTTTCAGGTTTTGTGTATGTTAATAAATGGATATTTAACCAATGGAATGATATCTTAAATATGTTTCTACGGTGTCTCTCTCGTTATTCAGTAAATACCCGACTGACTTCCTGTCACATATGCGTACAATCTCTTTCCATGCGCAATGACAATAAAACATGTTAAGTTGTTCATGGTTTTTTAAACATTTAAGTTATACAGTGTTTTGTGTATAAACGCAATCGCTATGTCAAGCGTATTAGATTACCTTTTTTCTACACATTCGGTTCAATGGTGTCTGTTGTATCGATTTATAAATGATTACATTTATTCATACAATCTTTCTTGTTAATGAAATAATCTTTGGACAACATTACCACTATGTAAGTATACTGTGGTCGTATTAATGATCCCTGACCCACTGTACGTTTTATTTTTGTATATATACAGTAATCCCCCCTTCGAGCTAAGGTACGGATATTCGTAGGCCAGGGTTCGAATCCCGGTCGGACTTCGCTAATCTTTTACACTTAGGTATTGTTAATATTTTGTTTATGTCATCTATATTATTTACAATCATCTATAAACTGTATACATATCCCGAAAGTTACGTTTTTCTTTTCAAAAAGTATTTATCCGGGCTATCGAAATGCCGGAGTAAACGAATTTTCTAATGCATAGTTTCCGTTGTTTTAAGTGGTACGAGGATCCTTAAGTACCACACACGAAACTTGTATTCCGAGTTGTTATCGACAGAACGAAACGTATTCAGCAGGTGTTACAGTTGTAAGGTTTGTTTTTAAGTTTTTAAGTACATTTTATTTTTAACTCTTCTTCTAACAAGCAGTAAGTAAAACCTTTAAACGGTTTTATCCATTGCTTCATTCATTTAAACTGCTGGATGTGTTTCATGGACAAAAATTTATTTAATGCTGTGGTTGATACATAGTGTAACAAAAAGTTCAATCAATCGTTTGACTGTGTCTCAAGGTTTCAAAAACTCTAAAAACTAAATTTCCCCAGTACTGCATCAATTTTGATTGACGAGTGTAAGAACAATTATTCTTACAATGCAATACCTTCACATGAGCGTTCAGCTTTTCTTTCACATTTTTACGATACAACATCTATTCTGAGACTGAATTTACATTTATTTTATAAGATAGAGATATTGAAACTGATCGCATCAGTAGCGATTCCGATATGATAGACCAGTATCCATTCAGAGTAATTAGATGCGTAATTTCCACTTTATGTTGAACAAATAACTATGAGAGTGATATACATATATATGCAACATATGTATTACTTATACATCAACAACATACATCTTCATCTTATAATCAAGTAACCAATAACATATACTTTGGCGTAAGGGGCAAACTCAGTTGTAAACAAACCCTACATTACAATATACATACTAGTACATGTATACATGTCCTTTGTTCCTCTAAGTGTATGTAATCGTGAAATGTGCAGGTATTAGTTCTGCATCGCATATATATTGTATATAGTTGAAGTAGTGTACATATGATCAGGAGGAACAAAGGTCATGTAGAAATGGGTAAATTCAATGGCCTCAACTCGGTGTAGGCGAGCGGATTCTAGACTATCTATGTGTAGTCTCGCTACACGAGTAAATAGTGCTAGGCATTGCTACAAGAGCCGGAAGAGACTTATTGAATCCATACCCCTCAACTCGGTGTAGTATGTGTGTGTATAGCTACAAGAGCCGGAAGAGGGGTATGCCCATATATATATGGACAATCTATAGCTAGACGTCCTCAACTCGGTGTAGCGGAGCTATCAAGAGCCGGAAGAGGAGAGCTAGAGAGACTGCATTAGTGCCATATCCTCAATGTAGCGGTGCTGCCACAAGCTGGGATATAGAATTGGATTCTCTGAATATGGATATGAAGTAGAAATTTTGGGGAGTTTAATTATTAATTGTTTGATTCCAATTTGAAAAATAATAAATAAATAAAGTATGCCAAAAACTCGAGGGTGTGACCGTAGGGAATAGACTGAGTTGCCCCAAAATATTTCCACCAGGATTTATTGGTAACAGATATCAATCTATATTTTTTTGTTCGACTTACATATTATTCAATATTGAATGTAATCAATTAAATTTGATTGACCAGGAAATGAAATATCAGTTTCAATATTGAGTATAAAAGATGTTTTTTCTATAACTACACTATATAACGTACTGACAGCTAATTAGCTAATTATAATTGACTAATTGTAGTATGCCACAGAAACAATAAATACAAATAATGTACCGCTAATAAATGATAAATGACTAAGAATCTGTTATGAACTGAGCGGAAGTATATATATAACAAGCAAATTAGTATATGTGCAATGCGTTACACAGATAATTGTTATTTTGACACTTTGTCGAATTTTAGTGTAACACAGCCATACAGACGATTTATACGTATATACGTTACTTTGTCGAATTATGTCAATATTACCTACCTGACCGAGTTAATAGATTAACGGTGAACAAGGTCAATATCCGTCATAGTTGACGGCTATAAGATCAATAAAATTTGTCTCCTACTTATTTAGGTTATTTTAATACAAACAAACGTAGCTCAATATTTGCAAAGAATCAAAATAGGACAACATCTATTTTTGTCTTTTTATTTTTATATCTAAACAAAATATCGGATGAAAGGAACTTTCCAGAAAAATAGCATCAAGAAAATGATGACAACGATAAGATGAAGTATAATATCAAAACATTTATTTCTTGATTAACATTATGCATGGATAGCTAAGGTACCGCACGATAAAATATTGTACAATATAGATCTGGTAAAAAAATGAATTGAAATCATTGCTTTGATAAAACAAATATATGTAACTCTTTCATTTCATTACAAAATTTACTTTTTATGCAAAGTTATGAAAAATGTATATAAACATTACACAGGTAAAAAATTAAAAGCTGTATCTCCAACCAAAATGGAATTCCCACTCCAAATTTAAATACACTGACTAACAGTTCTATTTGACCGATATAAAAAGAATTAGTTCATTATAAACAGATAAGGTATTGTTTTGATCAATGCATTGGTTCCCTAACCTTGTGAATCAATAATCAAATAACTGTTTCTTTAAAATAATCCAGTCTTATACAAATAGTGACCTTATAAAGATATAAACATTTCGATAGCCAGTGTACCCTGTAGTCCCGATCCTTTATATCGACAGACCTCCACCTAATAAATTTAAAAGTTAATGGCCCGTGGGCCATGTTCATTGCTATTATCATTGGGATCTTCAAAGCGCTGATCGATCGGCTGGTAACATTCATGAGTATTATTAAATGTGTTTATCAAAACGATTTATGATTTTTTTTCATGTATTAGCTTTAGCTATAAAAGATGCACTGATGCTATTTTTCAGATAAATGTTGTACATAGTACTTCAAAACCTCGAAAAGGACATCTATCATTTTGGTATTATACCCGAGGCACACAGACCTGTTGTATAGCACTGTGAAACAGTACACACTGGATTTTATTACCGTCAACATATGCAGTTGATTTAATTACAAATGATCAAACAGAAACAGTTTATAAGAGAACTGTTTTGAAATTAAGGTAAGAAATGCGTCCGATTTATCTAGAGTGTTTTAAATATACATGTGTGTGTAAAACCATATTTTATCTTTTATTGTTTAAATCCCCAGGAAACCTCTACACTTCTATAATATTTCGTTAATATTAGAATTATAAGATGTTTCAGCGACAAGTCTCGTACATTTTTTGTTTAAATACTAAATTAATTATTTAATTGAAACGTTGTCGACCATTTAGATAACAAAATGATATTGTTTACTTTGCAGAGACATGGATAGGGATAATGCAGATGAGATACCGGTATGTTATTTTAATATTTTAATTAAAAAAATTAATTGAACATTTTCACTAATTTAAATCATCATTTTCATTAGAATGTTCGTAGAAACTATGATAATGAAACACGTACAGGGAAAAACGTTGTAGAATGATTTAGCTTTAAAGATTCATTTATTGATATAAATACAATATAATTTTTACCAAAAAGGTAGGTTATTTTACATGTTAGTATCGCTATGAACTCTACTCCGAATACTCACAACAATTTTTTTCGTAGTATATGCATTGTTCATTACCGTAAAGTTAAATATATTTGTGTTTGTACGTGAACCTCAAAACCTTAGATCCAAAGTTACAGCTACCATAATTGAAAACTACATTGTATGTGCATTTCAATATGGTAAATGAGAAATTATGGTTCAGATACCATTGCCAATTTTGTTTATAAGTGCATATTGGAAACCGTGTTTTTCCGCATCACGATATCTTTAATGAAATACTTTTGAATAGAATATTATACCTTGCAGAATATTTTTGATGAAAACATTAAAGATGGAATAAGCAAAACATAATCATCAACAGTGTTGAGAGTTTAAAAAATGTGGGGTTAGACTTGGATTTCAACTCCGGACTTTAGATTGTGATACTATCGCTCTAAACGACTGTGCTACCTTGTCAACGTAAAAGTTCTTACCCAAGTGTGTTACACCTATGACCAAAACGAAATCAAGGGAAGGTGACTGTTTAAAGGAAAAAACACAATGCAGTGGGACAGGGAACCTTAATTATACAAACAGTGGGACAGGGATCCTTAATTATACAAACAGTGGGACAGGGATCCTTAATTATACAAACAGTGGGACAGGGATCCTTAATTATACAAACAGTGGGACAGGGATCCTTAATTATACAAACAGTGGGACAGGGATCCTTAATTATACAAACAGTGGGACAGGGATCCTTAATTATACAAACAGTGGGACAGGGATCCTTAATTATACAAACAGTGGGACAGGGATCCTTAATTATACAAACAGTGGGACAGGGATCCTTAATTATACAAACAGTGGGACAGGGATCCTTTAATTGTTTTGGCTTTTGACAGATTCTTTTTGTTTATATATATATATCATAATAATAAAATATCCATATTTAGCTGTGATTTGTAACATTTCATTGGCGACGAAATAGTGAATGTATGACAATTTTGCACATTTTATATGATATTTTCATATATAAAATAATTGCATTTATAGCATGCAAATATGCTACTTAATGAAAATTCCAAAAACGGAGATTTCTAACCAATTTATAACAAATTACATATATGTACTTTGTATTTCAATTACAGGAGGTTTTTCCTGTGTACGCAGGCAGATATAAAAGAGTTTTGGTCCTGTTTCCTTTGTTCATTATTGTATTTTGGATTTCAACTCAGTCTTCTTCGTCGAACAGAGTTCCTGTAACCACACAAACGCTACAAACAACTATCATAGCTGTGAAAAATACTAATGTATTGCATGGAAAATTCGCCCAAACAATATATAATCACACAGTCAACGCAAAACCACGTCGGACAAATAGCACGGACGATAAGATGTTAATGTTTGCACCAGTAAAACCATTGATAGTCGACAGTGAACACTCTAATTCAATAAAAGAACAACTGCGACATTTCTTTCTCGACTCACACAATGGTTTAAACAAAAAATATATCGTATATGATTGCAGTGCTGTTAGAAGAGGACGTTGTGGAGGATGGGCCGACAGACTATCAGGGATTGTAACCGCCGTTATCATTGCTATTATCACAAATCGTCATTTTATGATCAATCATGATTTCCCATGCAAAACTTGATCATTACATAGTGCCACATGAGTTGGACTGGAGGATGAATGAAAGCCGTCTCGCACATAAAAAGTCTACGTATTATTTCTATAACTGTGATGAACCCATCCGTGAAACGTTCCGATATGGTGATCTAGATAAATACTTTTCAACTGATGTAAGTTATATTCGTGCTAACTGGGACTATATTGTGGATTTTAGGTTACGTAAGGGGATTGAACATCGGTTACCCTGGCTGTTAACATTCAGTGTAGCTGACGTAGAGAAAGCTATTCTTGAATTCCTGTTTGAACAATCACCAAAAATAAGAAATAGCCTCCATGCGTTAACAGGTATGAATAAAAAGGATAAAACAGCTTGTGCACATATCAGAATTGGGAAGAATCCTTCACTGCCGAATGACAGGCCTCGAACAAATGAAAACGCTCTTACAGAAATATGGAATGTTTTAAAAGTATACGACCAAAAGGACTACACTATTTTTATTATGACTGACTCGCATTCGGTTAAGGTAACAGCACGTAGTAGGCTACGGCATTTTGTGTATGATACACATAGACTTTATCATATAGACGATCCGAGGTGTGACTGTGAGGGATTCAGGCAAATGGTATTGGACTTTTACCTTCTACAAGATCCCATGTGTGACGTCATGGTAGTAGGACAGAGTGGCTTTAGTATCAAGGCCGCCTTCATGAGGAATACCTCGAACGGAATGTACTGTATGAGAAGAAATTCTGTTATACCATGTTCAAGGTATACACTACATGATGTGTACCCTAACTGGTTCAGACCTTATATAAATGTCAATCTGCCTGAATACCAATTGTTCATATAACTGCTTAATGTTTCAATAGATAAGCATAACACAAAAGAAAACAAACCGATTTAAAGTACTGCTAGGCCTTTATTAACTTAATAAAGTAAACATTTTAGTGCCATGAAGATGTTTTTTATTCAAATCAACCCGAGTATATTGTCGTTTTAGGTGCCAGCTGAAATAGCATGGCATTACAGTTTAGGGAAATATTATGTAATAATAAGGATATGTAATAAAATAAACAAGATGTACATGTACAAATGATGATTTTATTTTTAAGCAAATGCAAAGTTTGCCGTCAGACGGAAACGTGTTTTGTTTTGTGTCATTTATTTCAAAATCATTGTTCCAGCGGAGGATACATCAAAACGTAATAAAATCGTTTTCGATATATATAACTTGGAATTTCGTCCTTCACATAAGTACACTCTACTCAAGCTCGCAAATATTTAGCAAATAGCTACCACCTATTTTTGTCTTTAAACTTATCTTACAACTATCCGTGATGAGACACATGTTATACATGGTAGTACACGATATCCACAATTTATCATATGAGTTTATACTGATAGGAAACACATTTTTTCTCCCTGCATGATTCACAGAATTATCTCCAGTGATTCCGTGGGCCCGTGGATGGTGATGTCGATGAAGCAGAAGACGCTTACACTTTCGGAACACCTGGTCTTATCATATATTTTGTTTTCAAGGATTTATCATGCCCTGTTTTGATTGATTTTGAATTCGAATTATGGTTTTCTTGACACTTTGGTATTCTATTGAGTTATTAACTTTTGAAATAATATCTACATTTTATAAAATGTCCAATGTATGTTAATGTACAAACGTTGCTTCACAAGTAAAGAATATTTTTTTCAAAATGATACGGCATAGAATATATTGAAGATATTTCATTTATATCATGCTAGTGTTGCTATTGGTCAAACTTCGTGGATGTAAATTATATCTTTTGATTTGCTTTCTTTTACGGTAATAAGGGCATGCAATTTTATATAATTGTGCAACCAGTTGGGTACATGCATTCGAGTGAGCAATTGCAATCATAAAATAAGACATGTTTGATTCATAGATCGGTCGTGAAAACGTATTTGGTCTACTGCTCGACCAAGTGGGTATTCTCCAAGTACTTTGGCTTCCTCCCACATGAAGATCCCTGCACGCTTCCATCCTAACTAATCAAGATCAAGAATAGTTGATAAATTTGTTTCATAATTGCTTTTTAAGAACACTTTTTTTCAACCAGAAAGGCAACAATGTATAAAGGTTCATGTAGCACAACCGGTAACATGATTAAATGTGATGTTTCCATGACTAAATTGATATACTCCGTTATCTTCATCAGACAAGAACATAGTAAAGCGTATGTTCAACATGACAATTAAGTCGATCAGGTCAATTCGGCTAAGTTATGAGCGTATACACATATAGGTGTCATAATGTGCAAAATGACGACCAAATCGAGGACATATGGATTCGGCTACCTTTTGGTTTGTTACCTATTTTTTATTTTGAGTAAGAAATCAGTTTGATTCGGCAGTACTCAATCGATTTGTGTACATGTAGGCAGACATATCTGGGTAAATATATCCAACAGATGTGGGGAATCACTCGCGCATATATGAAAAGTTAACATTACTTTACTCTGATAAATAAAAGAATTTCAAACAAAGACCAATTTAAGTTTAGTAAATTTACTACTCGACATGCAAACAAACTAACGCTATCAAGACGAACAAAACTGTATGCTTTTATATTATGTACATTGAAATTCTGAAAATAAAAAAAATATTTCTTATTTAATGGTCGACGATTACATATATGTACATAAAGCCCTATTAACGATGCAGATTGAGTTCCAACATTAATTGGTGTTTCGATTGACTGTTATAGTATATCAACTAGTATAAGGTCCCTGAAGTGAGTGCGTTGACGTGAGTTGTTTCAGGACTATGATTCCACTGACACATTTCAGTACCGTTCAGTACTGATAGGTACCGTTCAGTACCGTTCAGTACCGATCAGTTACGTTCAGTACCGATCAGTACCGTTCAGTACCGTTCAGTACCAATCAGTACCGATCAGTACCGTTCAGTACCAATCAGTACCGTTCCGTACCGTTCAGTACCGAACAGTACCGACCAGTACCGTTCAGTACCAATCAGTACCGATCAGTACCGTTCAGTACCAATCAGTACCGATCAGTACTGATCCAAATATACAATGTCTACGATAGTTTAGATATAATTTGGTTGTATTGCACTCATTTTAAACTTTAAACTAGTTTGGCTAGGTCATTTCGTATCAAAGGCTGTGTTTGAAGCTAAGATTAGTGCACCGTAGTATGTCAATAAGTAGTTTAGATTAATTTGATAAGTGATATAAGGAATAATAAAAAAAAAATATTCATAAAAAAAAATGTTTTTACTCATTTATTTGAATTATTTATTCGTTTATTTAAAACAAATTGTTGGGTGTGTCATGTCGTCTCGATCACTGAAATTTCCTATTCTTAAAGGTGCTCAGGTCCACTAGTGAATTTGTATATTTCTAATATGACATATGTATTCAACCATTATTCAACGTAAATGTGATTAAGGATCCCTGTACCACTGTAAAAAACTGTAACTACGAATTATTCTCTCCGGCATAACTATAGCTTCGATAAATCATTTCTGCGAAAAAAAAAGAAAAAAAAAAGCTTGACAAAATAATTAAGATGAAATAAACGAACTATACAGTCAACAAAAGTGTTTTGTGTGTAACAATTCTGCACGGCTAAACAGATATTCAAACCCAACACAATACATTGTTATACTGTCGCTCTAACCGTCTTAGCTACAAAGTCATTAGAAATGTCCTGTTGTAACAGTGCTACAGTTACATCAAAAACTAAATTAAGGGGAGGTTACTGTACATACGATAAATCGCAATGCAGTGGGACAGGGTTCATTAAACTAACAATTTCCTGTGATAACAATGTCCTGTGATAACATATCCTGTGATAACAATGTCCTGTGATAACAATGTCCTGTGCTAACGTCCTGTGATAACAACGTCCTGTGATTACAATGTCATGTGATAACGTCCTGTGATAACAATGTCCTGTGATAACAACGTCCTGTGATAGCAATGTCCTGCGATAATAACGTCCTGTGATAACAATGTCCTGTGATAACATCTTCCTGTGATAACGTCCTGTGATAACAATGTCCTGTGATAACAATGTCCTGTGATAATAACGTCCTGTGATAACAATGTCATGTGATAACGTCCTGTGATAACAATATCCTGTGATAACAATGTCATGTGATAACGTCCTGTGATAACAATGTCCTGTGATAACGTCCTTGAAATTATTGCTTCCATTGACATCACGTCACAGTCGTTGAAACAGATATATCAGCCATACATACATCAGCCTCAGAAAATGATACTGTCTGAATATTATCCAGTCTTCAATAAATATTCAGAGTAATATTGACTAAGTGTAAAAGATGTGCAATTATTATGTTGCCTTACAACCGTCAGCTGTAGTGAATTTCCCTTTAGCTCAGTGGTAGAACATCGGGCTGGAGAGCCAAGGGCCGCGGGTTCGATCCCCAGCGACGGCACTATTTTATCACTATTCCTCGTCCTACTACCAACTGGTACCGTTGACCATCCCCGTTCAAGGTAGACGAACCCTTGGCGGGGAATCAAAGATCCTGGGTAAGTTTTAAAAAAAGGGGGGGGGGGGGGGATAGTGTAAAAGATGTTCTTTAATTAGGTTGCCTAACAAGCATCAGCTGTAGGAAGTTTCCCTTTAGCGGCAGAGCATCGGGCTGAAGAGCCACGGGTCGCGGGTTCGAAGCCCAGCGACGGCACTATCTTTATCACTATTCATCGTCTTACTCCATAAGTATTGCGACACAATTTCATTGGTCATTTATCGTTGTTAAAATGTTACAAAGTACATATTTGTCATTTTTGTCACTTTTATCAAAATCTAGGAAACAAACCGCCAAATACGACTTAAGAAATCACGAAAACCAATGAAAAGTTAATAGCATCCTTATTCGTTTCATCATCTTCGATAATCCAGGGTTAATCCCTAAATTATCGGGATGTTATTCCATCGGAGATAGAGGGTAAGCATTTCCAATCCCTAAAGTTGATAAATACTATTTTGAATTTTGTAAATATTTGCAACGGTGTTGTCCTGAGCGTTATAAAACTTCGTTGGAAACATGTACAATGTGTTGCAATTAATAATTATACAAATGTACTGTATAATTAAAATTAAATCAACAGACAGATATACCTGGTAATTTTATCAAACTTTATTGAAGAAAAAAAATAACAGTGTAAGCATCCGAGAAACAGCGGTTATTGGTCATTGCATATTATTAAAAGAAAAGTATAGCATTGATATTTCGAGTGAAGCTCATACAGTGTGAAGAAATATTCTGAGTATTAATATTTTCGTTTAGGTACGATTGAGTATAATAATGTGTAACTACTTCTACACTTGGTGAACAAAAGAATTATATGTTGATATCATATATCATACATGACGATGTAAAAACACTTTAACGCTTACACGGTGTACATTTACATTAAAATATAATTTAGAAATAGTATATTTCCAATTTTCCAACAATTAGCTATGATGAATGTTTTCCAGTTGGAATGCCTCCGGCGATAAATGTATATGTATCATACATACAACCCAAATTTTAATATTACAAACTTCTTCACGTTTACCACATTGGAAGCTGTATACCTGTTCTGTCCTCATTTTGTATAATGTTGTATAGTATCCTTAGTTCATGGTGGGTTAGATGTTATCTTCTGTTAGTTAAATGTTAAGAGGTTATCGTATCTCCATTTCCATATCCTTCGCCGTATCAGCCCTTGACCCATACATGTACCTGCTCTCGGGCGTCCGGTCCATCCGAGTGATATGGGAGTCTCGGACTGATACGGAGTAGGATATGGAATTGGTCATATGCTAACCTTTTTATCATATAGTGCTTTTTAACATCCAATGTTTTAGCAACAACATATAACACACACACACACAGATATTTATAAATCTAATCAAGTTCTACCTTTAATAAATCACGATGAAAAGCTTAGCAAATGCAGATGGAAATACAGTGAATATCCTGAAAAGTGCTGAACCGGAACTTAAAAGGATATGGCTGCTGCTGAGCATATATGGCACGTGCTGGGCGGATATGGCCTGGTCCGGAATACGGTTTATGTAAAGCTAACAGTATCACACATGCAAAACAACCCTTATCACGGGAAGGTATCTGATGAAATATATAATCGTCTGTTCGAGATGTTTGTATATTATCATCTATACATGATATGTCAGGTGTTATCCTCTTTCCATAGTATGTTTTCAATAGCATAATTCTTCAATAACATAACATTCGGTCATGAACAGTTAATGATGGTCAGACCATCCTCGTACTGTTTGAATACATGTGTAGTGCATATATATAACGTTTGATGAAGTAGTGTCTCAAAGGATATTAACACGTACCAATGTATTACACACGGCTTACAAAACATCATTTTTTTACTTTTGTTCTATCTTCGCGTAAACATAACGGTGTGGAAATATTCCCATTTTTTGCGTTGAGTAATAGCGAACAATATTATTAGTAAATATGTATTACGCTTGTATTAGACTAAGATTACAAATAAAAAGAGATAAAAAAGCATATATACAAGTTATGTCAAAGTTATACTTTCTACACATACTGCAATAACAGGGGATGGGGCTAGATCTACACCCTACCTACGCTCTCTATCGATAGGCGAAACGTCTTGGGTCGAGTGACATGCCAATATACAATTTCGTCACATCGTTGTACAGGTAAAAATACCAATCGCTCACTCAGTCATAGCTTGACAAAGGGCCCAGTCGGGCTTGAAACGTTGCGACACATTTAATGCGTACATTGTTTGTGTATAAAGTAAAACTTTGATATCACATATTTCCAAATTGATGAATCTTATTGATCATATATATAAGTAGATTTCAGAACCATTTCAACACGCATTAATTTCCATTTTACAGTGTATCTAGGATAACAGATTATCCCGTTTGATGATTCACATAGCACACGTTTACACCCAAGCTAGTTCGTCATTCTCGGGTGTAAATGTCGACGTCTCATTGTGTACAGCATACACGGTATGGTTGTACAATGTAACCATATACAGTCTTGTATTCATTCCTTAGTTAGAGTAGTTGTACAGCGAAAACAATTGTAATATGTGATACTATTAATGATTGAGAATAATAAACATTATTTTTGAAAACATGGCACATCTGAAAAAACATAGCTAGTAAAAAAACATATACATAAATACAGCGTATATCTACTCTTGATCTGTAGTATATAATATATATGAACATAAGAATTGTAACTAACGTCCCCTTGCGTAACTGTGCATTTCAAGCTATGGTGTAAGGATCTATTATAACGCCAGTTCTGTAAACTATAACACAATGCTGGGTCAGTGGAGACGCCTCATTCAGAAATATCTGTTTCGGAAAATCCAGTTATATCCGGAAGCTCCTTGGTGTCAAGAGCAGCGATGACCAATCCCCTTCCAGGTCGAATCGGCTTCATTTCTAAGGTTGTTGTCCATTTTGACTTTGGAGCGATATCACTGAAACGAAATGTTAAATAAATAATACCAAATCCATAAATGATGTGGTGTAATGTATAATTAATCATAAAAAATCGAAATTATAACACATCCATCCGATTTCGAGACAAAAAACAACCATTTCAAACTACAGTTTTCCTACGGCAATTAGTACAATTGAAATACAATTTGACTTTTGCTATTGTATTCTCTGTCTTTCGCCGATATAAGTAGGCAATTGAGATGACAATATGTCTTTTGCCGAAAGAAGTAGGAATTTGGACGACAAGATGTTTTTTGCAGATATAAATAGGAAATTTGGACAACAAGATGTCTTTTGACGATAGAAGTGGGCAATTTGGTTGACAAATGTCTTTTGCCGATATAGATAGGTAATTTGGATGACAACATGTCTTTTGCCGACAGAAGAAGGCAATTTGGATGACAAGATGTCTTTTGTAGATAGAAATAGGCAATTTGGACAACAATATGTCTTTTGACGATAAAAGTAGGCAATTTGGTTGACAAGATGTCTTTTGCCGATAGAAATAGGCAATTTAGATGACAAGATGTCTTTTGCAGACAGAAGAAGGCAATTTGGATGACAAGATGTCTTTGGTAGATAGAAATAGGCAATTTGGACAACAAGATGTCTTCTGACGGCATAAGTAAGCAATTTGGATGACAAGATGTCATTTGACGATATAAGTAGGAAAGAGGTATGGCGGAAAACTGCCCGTATTTCCCTAAGTCGGCATTTATGAAAACGGGAAAAAAAATTAAGGAGTAAAACATTTCGGGTAACAAAAATGCATAAAAAAGATACAAAACCAATTGAATATGAATTTTTAAACTGCTGAGAAATTAGGTATTGCTAATATGATACTGCAAATATAGCCATATACACTATATCTATGAAAGTGATGGGGTTTCCCGGACTTAATAAAATACTTTCAACACTTTCCCATCCGAGGACCAACTTTTGAATAAACTTTTTGTGACCGTGATGTAATTTGCAAAAACAAATCGTATAACGGAAAAGTGGTCCTCCTTTGGGAAAGTGCTCAAAATAATGAAAACAGGGGTGATCAAGTTTCTCGTAACTGCGACCGGTGTTTCTCGGGTTAAATAAGTTTGTAATTGCCGATATCTATATGTTCTATGTAGCCGAATGTGTAACGCAGTTTACTTGCGACTAGAAAATAAACGTAAAGGTTCGAATCCTCCTTCAGTTATATATATTTTTTTAAATATTAAGCCTTTGTGATCGGTTTCCTTAATAAGGCAATAGTGGGTTTTTTAAATCGATGGAAAAATTTGTTTTCATTTTAATACTATACCTATTGATTTATCAGTTTTGTTAGTAATAATTTCTTTACTATTTAGTGCGACATTCTTCTATCAAAGCATGTCAACAAATCCCTGTACACGTGTACAGTACAGCTACGCTTTGTAGGTAAGACTATTTTTGATGAAATTTGTGAATTGTTTTACCCTCCAACTGGCAATAGTAATTATATCAAGTGCTTAAACACCAACAAATAATGCCGAAATACCAAATATGTGGTCTGTTTTCAATAATCTATTCTTAGACACGGGATTCCGA
This sequence comes from Mizuhopecten yessoensis, assembly GCF_002113885.1. Lineage (NCBI taxonomy): Eukaryota > Metazoa > Mollusca > Bivalvia > Pectinida > Pectinidae > Mizuhopecten > Mizuhopecten yessoensis. Next base: position 696,722 of record NW_018408681.1, read on the forward strand.
TATTGCTACCTGTATAAAAATACCTGAGGACGCGTCATAACAGTGCACGGTTGGATGCGCGCACTAGCGTAACATAGCTTTGGGGAAATAGGCATAGCAACCCGCCATATCTCTTTGGATGACAAGATGCTTTTTTGCCGACAGCAGTAGGCAATTTGGATGACAAGAACAAAAACGTATCCAGAAGGATTGCATAAAGTATCAAAGATTATCATATGTGTTAACATTTTTTTATTTTTTTTTATCTGTTATTTTTTCTTCTAAATCTGTAAACTTGGACGTAAAGCAAGTATTGTGAAATAGTTTAACACATTTAAGAATATAAACAGTTATTACAGTAACACTTCAACTTAAATAAAACCAACGTTATATGAACTTACATCTGGTCAACGTCCTGGTGATCCTCGAACTTTTCGTCATCAATTTTGAGTATACACTTTGTGAGGGGAATCTGAAGAGGGTTGACTACCGTGAATTTCACGCTGACGTTTGTGCCAACTTTGCAGTTGTCTGGGACCTGCAATTATTCAATTTGAGTTCAAAGTGTAATTTGTCCAAACAACAGTCTTACGTTATATTTGCGATAACCTAATAGATAGTCTTGACTCGTATTTCAGTGAGTGATACATACAATTGCACGATTGTGTGTAAATATTTGACATATTATAAATGATATTTGAATAACGAAAATACTTAACATTGACCCACAGATATCATCAATGGTAATATGATAGAAGTTTAAATGCAGCCAGATAATTAGAGGTTATCCAACAGGTTGACTGGTTATCATGTCTTTTTAACTCGAGTTAATTAATTTAAAAACTGTATAAAGTCACGAGGTTTACTTCAAATAAACTAATGAGAGTTATATAAACATGATAATTCACCATCATGCAATACATACTTTCTGTTTCCGATCGGGGAAACAATTGTCATTAACTATAACGTCACAATGGGTTATGACGCTGGAAAGCCATTTTTACTTGACTAATGAAATAGCGCCAGGGTGTTACCCATTAGTGGGTAATTACTAAACACAAACAATGATCAACGCCAACCGGGTTTATCCGATGAGTTTGGAGTCAAGAAACTGAAAGTGGTTGTTGGAGAATAAGTAAATAAGATACCGCCCTTACCTCTATATCAATGATGGCCGGATTCCTGAGTGTGAATATCAAATTTTCTGGGAATGAGTTGCCGGACTTGGCCACATTCACTACCACTGAAGCTTGGAGGTTGCCCATGTCCTGGAGTTTATCATTGTATTGGTCCCATGTAACCGTCATGTCAAATTGTTTCTCTGAAAATAATACGTTTTCATTAACAATTCACTTCAAATCCCCTTTAATCCCACAAAATGTATTGAGGCTTTACCAGGATTACTAAGAACAATGGGTAAAGGATATGGGGNTAATAACAAAAATAACACAATAAATGATGAACAAAAGTTCTTAAAACTAATCCCGTAGTCGATAATGTAAGTCACTGTACTGTTTGTAACGACATAATTCACCTCTTAAACCAATTTGGATCGACCTCAGTCAATATCTAAATTCTAACCAACCAAGGGCCAGCTTAGATGTGCAGTGACCAGTTGTCCTGCACATCTGCTTATGCCCACCAATACTCTTGCCAAGTTTCATTTTATTCTGACAAGGGCCGCGGACAAGTTTACGGCATGGAGGTGGGGAAGAAAGAGAATGAACAATACTTTGACGAAGAAGAAACAGTTTAAAAACAATAAGTCCCGGAAAGAAACTGGTTGCTCACTTCCTTACAACACCAATTCACCGGATATGTTATATTTGTATAGTGAACTTTGTTTTCATGCACGATTTTGGTAGGAAATAGTAGTCATATTTATACCAACACTTTTTGGTCATCAAAACAATTGGCTAAAAACTAAATGAGGTTGCATACATGACTTCATTTTTCTTAATAAATTAACTGGATCTGATAATTTCTTATAATGAAAACATCTTTTACTAAAATGAAAAAAATATATTGATACATAGTGTCATAATGACGTGTATTTACCCTATATAAACAATTACAAAAGACTGACTGCCTGACTGTAGCTTTCACAAATCATTACTATAAACTTAACCTTGCGGGACATGAAAAAATGATAAAGATCATTTAAACCAATATAAACAAAAATTCTGATCTAAGTGGAAAATACCAACATGATAAGACCAGGATTCGAAACCTAGATGTCATATTGTTATAACGTCGCTCTTACAAGCAAAAACACAGGGTAATTGGAAGCGGCCTGGCTCAAATGCGCTTCAGGTTTTTTTGTTTGTATCAAAATGAAATTTAGGAAAAGTGTTTGTATTTACAGAAAAAAAGTGTTAGTGGAATTTTGTAGTCTTTTGTCTTCAGTGAGGCAGGGTTCATTATAAAATATAAGATTATGGCTATATTACTTAAAACATCCATAGCTTCAGCATGTCTGTAGTAAATTCAAAAATTCAAATTCTGTATATGTAAACATCAGGGATTAAGGAAACGCAAAACGTCATGATGTTTTATGATATTTGTTAAAAGGGCAATTTCTATTGTTCCCTTCACGCTATAAGAAAAATCTATAATGCTTTCAGATATGACTGAATACGATGTCGATGGATAAATCTGAATATCAAACGCCATGGTTAATAAGTAGTAAAAAGAGTTGAAATGTATATACTTAAAAAATCGTATTTTGAGAACGAGCTATTGGCGAAGGACGACCGTTTGGATACCTGACAAGAGTTAACTGTGCAGACCTGATATGGCCTTTTATGGCAAACGTCTATTTCTGTATTTGCATATAAAGACGATTTATTAAGAAGGTCTAATGTATTCATTTCTGCGAAATGTGAAATATCGAAACTGGAAATATCTTAAGCTTACTATGAGGATACGGTATTAACACGGCAATAAGCTACCAGTACCTTCGCCAGGGTTGATGTAGAAACCCTGATTGTCTATTTTCCGTATCTGTTTATTTTTTTGTCCCGTGTAGTCAAGAGAACTCATCATGAGTCTCACGCTCGAAATCTTCATTCTGTTTTCTGTATCTGCGCTCGTATTTTTCACAGTTACAAACACTGTGACGTCTTGTCCAATGTCGAACTCCTCTCTCGCCGTCTTTATGGTGATGTTGACTTCCTGTTAAAAAGCAGTAAATTTATTCACATATTAACATAGTTGTAGACTAATCGCCGAGGAGCGAAGAAAACAGTACGATTCCTTTACTGAAAACTACCATGTTATCAGTTATGATCAAAGAACATATACAACAATCTATCAGCAGCCAATACAGTATATTCGGCTCATTGATTATTTCCCATTTGTATGTTTCTTAATTAGAAATCTATCACACAGACGTTTACATAGACAATAGCATGCATAGTTTAGATGCTAGTTATTACATACAAGAAACAACTAAAATGCATCTGCCCACTGTTTTGGTGTTTGATATAATTTGTTTTGTTTTTGTTTATGTAATATTATCCCCAGGCCAACCAAGTATTTATATTTAAATGCACAGATTGTTTTTTTAATTGTTAGAAGTTAATATAACTTTTCGTGAAAGTCGAGTCAAAATCTGTTAAATTTTGATTATACTGATGATAGATGTGGAAAGGTAAGAAAAACTGCAATATTACACGAATAATAGCCTTATGCTTTGTACCTTTTAAACAAGCAACATCAACAATAAAATGGTTACCTCTTTCTCTTCAAGAATTTCACTCCCTGCATATCTGCGTGCTCTTGCTACAGAGGTCCTCTCATCCAAACTGCCTGTATAAAGTGATAGAAATGTAAGACATTTTAACCTGACTCCATAGCTATAAAGCAATTCTGATTTTCCAACACAAGCTATACGCTAAAACAATGTCTTGTCACTTGCCGAGATCTTTCGGCAAACAACAGGTATATACTCAATATAAAAATTGTACCAAACAACATGTCTCAGACAAGTACTGAAATGACAGGAGAAAAAAAAAAACATATTAAAAACTCCCACTTCAACTAAGAACGAAGCTAAAGTATATTATTCAAATCGTCGTGTAGGCTTTTGTCAAGTAGGGTGCAGAATGTCAAAATTATCAAAAACAAAGATACTTGCAACAAGAACTCAAGAGTAAGTATCAATAGTTACATATCGTTGTGATGTTGTAAGGAATAAAATACATACATGTATGTACATATAACCAAAATTAGGCTCTTTGACGGATATCCTTACAATATTACATACAATATTACATATATAAACAGCTGGCAAATATTGGAAAATCAATACGACACATTTATAATATAGAAATAAAATGAAGTAAAGCAAATCTGACTGTTTTTTGCCCTTACTTTCAAATTCCTAGGGATAATATTTAATTTCAATCCAATCGAATAGCAAGAGGCCTAGAGGGCCTGTATCGCCCACCTGGATATCTAAGCAATCATGGCAAAATATTCTCCAAATGAGATCCAAAGGAATATGCTAGACACCAAGGCCAATCCTTGTAGCATATCTGTATTAGATTTTTCATGCCCAGCAATTTTCATGTATGGTTATGGGGTGGGAAGCTCAACTGTTTCCAAGCTGTGACTCAGAAACTAGGACTATAGGTTGTGGCCAGACCCCAGGATCAATTTTAATATCATGACTGCATTCGTCTCTTTTTGCCAAGCATTTGTATTTATAGTTTTGGGGTGGGGATCTCAACCGTTTCAAAGTTATGACCAAGGGGTTAAGTCTGCAAAGGTGGGGCAGACCCTGGGATCAATTTTAATATCATGACTGCGTTAGTCTATTTATGCCCAACAATTGTATATAAAGTTTTGGGGTGGGGATCTTAACCATTTTGAAGTTATGACCCAGGGGTTAAGTCTCCAAGGGTGGGGCAGACCCCAAGGCCATCCCGAAAGCCTATGTGCATTCATTTCTTTATACTCAGCAATTGTATATATGGTTATTGGGTGGGGATATCAACTGTTTCCAAACTGTGACTCAGAAACTAGGTCCCTAGGGGTTCGGTCGGACCCCAGGGTCTATTCTAATATCATGACTGCATTCGTCTCTTTATGTCCAGCGTTTGCATATATAGTTTTGGGGAGGGGATCTCAACCGTTTTAAAGTTATGACCTAGGGACTATGCCTCTAAGGGTGGGGCAAGACCCTTGAGCCATCCTAGAAGCAACTGTGCATTCTTCTTTTTATACTCAGCCATTGTATATATGGTTATACGGTGGGGATCTCAACTTGTTTTGGCCCCACCCCTTAGCCCGGGGGGTCAGCAACAAAATTTGTACAATTTTGAATCCCTGCGACCAAATATGGTCGATATCCATTGCACAGTTCTACAGAAGAAGTCGTTTATAGCAAAATAGCTAAATTGCCACCTTTTAGCCCAGCCCCTCAGCCCCCTGGGGGGTCTGCTTCACCATTTGTACAATTTTGAATCCCCACCACCGCTTGATGCTTCCAGTCAAATATGATTGATATCCATCTCTCAGTTCCAGAGAAGAAGTCGCTTAAAGCAATATAGCCAAATTGCTTTCCTTTTGGCCCCGCCCCTCAGTCCCCTGGGGGTCAGCTCCACCATTTGTACAATTTTGAAACCCAACCACCTAGGGATGCTTCCAGTCAAATATGGTTGATATCCATTTCTTAGTTCCGTAGAAGAAGTCGCTTAAATCAATATGGCCATATTGGCCCCCTTTGGCCCCGCCCCTCAGCCCCCTTGGGGGTCAGTCCCACTGTTTGTACAATTTTGAATCCCTAATACCTAGGGATGCTACCAGTCAAATTTAATTAAATTCTAATCAGTGATTAAGAAGAAGAACTCGTTCAAAATAATTGTTGACGTACAGACGAAGGACGGACAACGGACGGACGACGGACGCCACGGTATGGCATAAGCTCACCTTGGTCATTCGGACCAGGTGAGCTAAAAATGCATGTGTTATTAATACAATCGACTTTTAAATTATTCCCTAGAATAAGATAATCAAAAAATATCCAAAAGAGTCATCTCCCTAAATAAACTTCATTCCAACCAGTGGTGAAGATGAAGAAGTCGTTCAAAAAAATTGTTGACGTACAGACGACGGACGACGGACGGACGATGGACGGACGACGGACGCCACGGTATGGCATAAGCTCACCTTGTTCAGTCGGACCAGGTGAGCTAAAAATGCATGTGGTAATTATTACAATCGACTTTTAGATTATTTCCTAGAATAAGTTAATAAAAAAATATCCAAAAGAGTTATCTCCCTTAATAAACTAAAGTAAACTTTACACTCGCTGCGGAGGGATACTGCTAAAAAGGTGTAATTAAAATCACATTTCCTAAAGTATCCTAGGTCCTTACTTTCCAAGGGGAATATTTGATTTTAGTATATCTGCGTCTGAGGGAGAAGGCCACTGAAAATTAAACCAATTTCCCTCCGTTTTGTTCGTTGAGGAGGGGTGTTACATCCATTTAATTAACAGTTTTTGGACCGCCTTTAGTCATCGAATCCCCTTTCAAAATTATATTGAAATATGTTCGTATCAGGTTAAGTGAGACTTTGTGTACAAACATATCATACAATACAATCACTAAATATACAAAGTACGAAGAAAAGAAAACGTTTGTTTTTTAAAATAAGTCGGTCAAAGCAATACTCCTAACGAAGTAAACCTAAGATAGCGATGTAACAAGCGCCCATTTGCATTTTGAACCTACAAATTATTGAAAATGTTACATAGCTATGCTCACCCTCTGGCCATTTGTAATGCTTTGTAACATCGATTAGTGTCCAATTAGACAGTGTGTTTTTAGGCATCGGCATGCCATCTGGCTTCTTGGTGCTGATTGTCTGTCCAACACTGAAATAGAAAAGGTTATGTAATGACAACCGTTTCTTTAAGTTATTGTGCACCTCTAAATTGGCAGAAAGATGCGCGAGAAACCACTATCCCGAGACTGATTTTATAGTGTACTGTTTTAGGGCTGACATATAAGACAATTTAGCATGAAGAGTCACGCTTAAAGGGCCCTGTTCCACTGCAATGCGTTTGTCTTCCTTTTACAGTAACTTCCTATTTACTTCCGTTTGGGCTTGTACATTTCCGGGGACAGAATAACTCAATCGGTTACAGCAATTGTAAAATAATCATAACAATATTATACAAGTCCACGGCTCGAAATCCAGTCTAGACCCTCTGAAAATGTAACACTCAAAACAACTGTTTTTGTTTTTTGTATTTGTTTATTTCATCTTTATTATTTTTCATAAAAATACTGCAATTTTTCTTTTTTCAGAAATGATTTATTAAGGCTATAGCTAGTCCGGAAAAGGCACTTTCCAATACTTAGTTACAGTTTTTGACAGTGGTCCATATATTCTTAACAAGCAATAACATATGTTAGCTCACAAATTGATAATGATACATTTTGTTCATGATCAAGAACGCTCAGTCTCTGGTACCGTATAACTCCCGTTAATTGCCGTTCTAGTGACTGTAATTTACGTTTGAAGGGAAGATAGGGTATTACAAAACATGTTCTTCGGGTTGGTAGGTATGGATTATGAAAAGTTCTTTTTACACAACCAATAACATGTTCTATGTGACGTTTCAATAACTAGTACGATATGTACACTGTCACCTTCATCAGAAAAATGACCAATGAAGCGCATGCACACAAAGGTGTAAAATGTGTACAAGTTGTCCACAAAATCTATGTCGATTCGGCTACGCTGTAAGCGTATGTACAATAGTTGTTATATATGTACCGAAATGACTCGATTAAGCTTCACTTTGTTTATTACTTGGTCATAGATGTGCCCCCTCGTCTCGATTTAGAACTGCACTTTGAAGATTAATCAGTTTTGCAATTGCTGTTGTCTCGAATATTTAAATGTTGAAAGGAAAATGTGTCAGATAATCTCAATCTCAAAATAGGCTAATTTCGAATGTCAAATATTCTTTATGTAAATATTTCTGATGAAGTGACCAAATGAGGTTACTTGTCACCTTGTGGCTTTGTAATGAAATAAATAACAAGAGGCCCATAGGGCCTGTATCGCTCACCTGGATATCTAAGCAATCATGGCAGAATATTCTCCAAATGAGATCCATGGGAATATGCGAGACCCCAAGGCCAATCCTTGTAGCATATATATCTGTATTCGATTTTTCTTGCCCAGCAATTTTATGTATGATTATGGGGTGGGGATCTCAACTGTTTCCAATCTGTGACTCAGAAACTGGGTTCCTACGGTTGTGGCCAGACCCCAGGATCAATTCTAATATCATGACTGAATTTTTCTCTTTTTGCCCAGCATTTGTATATATAGTTTTGGTGTGGGGATCTCAACCTTTTCAAAGTTATGGCCCAGGGGTTAAGTCTGCAAGGGCGGGGCAAACCCTGGGGTCAATTCTAATTTAATGTCTGCCTTTGGCTCTTTATGCCCAACAATTGTATATATAGTTTTGGGGTGGGGATCTTAACCATTTCGAAGTTATGCCCTAGGGGTTAAGTCTCCAAGGGTGGGGCAGTCCCCAAGGCCATCCTGGAAGCATATGTGCGATCATCTCTTTATACTCAGCAATTGTCTATATGGTTATAGGTCGGGGATATCAACTGTTTCCAAGCTGTGACTAAGAAACTAGGTCCCTAGGGGTTCGGTCAGACCCCAGGGTCTATTCTAATATCGTGACTGCATTCGTCTCTTTATGCCCACCATTTGTATATATAGTTTTGGGGTGGGGATCTCAGCCGTTTTTAAGTTGTTGCCCAAGAACTATGTTTCCAAGGGTGGGGCCATACCCTAGGGCCATCCTGGAAGCAAATGTGCATTCTTCTCTTTATACTCAGCAATTGTATATGTGGTTATATGATGGGAATCTCAACCATTTCCAGGCAATGAACTTTTTTTGGCCCCATCCCTTAGCCTGGGAGGTCAGACCAACCATTTGTACAATTTTTAATCCCTGCATCCCATGAATGCTTTTGATTAAATATGATTGATATCCAGTGCATAGTTCTACAGAAGAAGTCGTTTGTAGAAATATAACCAAATTACCCTTTTTTGGCCCCGCCCCTTAGCCCTCTGGGTGGTCAGCCCAACCATTTGTACAATTTTGAATCTCCACAACCTAGGGATGCTTCCAGTCCAATATGGTTGATATCCATCACTTAGTTCCAGAGAAGAAGTCGCTTAAAGCAGTTAAGCCAAATTGCCCCTTATTGCCCCGCCCCTCAGCCCCCTGGGGGGTCACCCCCAACATTTGTACAATTTGGAATCCCCACCACCTAGGGATGCTTCCAGTCAAATTTAGATAAATTTCAATCAGTGGTTAAGAAGAAGAAGTTGTTTAAAGAAATTGTTGACGGACAGACGACGGACGGACGGACGGACGCCACGGTATGGCATAAGCTCACCTTGGTCCTTTGTAGCAGGTGAGTTAATAATATTAATAAATTGAGGTTCTTATATACCGCTTTACTACAACATAGTTCGTAAGTCGTCTCAAAGCGTTCACAAATTATTATCCGTGGTCATAGGGCTTTTGAAACCTGTCAATATATTTCTCAACTTCCTGGGGAGCATAAAGCCAGTGCTGCCATTTCGGCGCTCACAGCTAGCAATCAACAATTCTAGCACTGCCCAACCACGTACTCATTTACAGCTGAGTAAACTGGAACAAGCGGAGTAAAGTATCTTGCTCAACGATACAACACAGTGGCGTGGTGTGACTCAAACACACAGTCATTCGGTCACGAGCCCGGCGTCCTACCACTAGATTACCATGCCTACAATGTTGTGTTCATGTGTAAGTGAAACGTATACTAATTTATATCTAAACTCACTGGTTCTTTACAGTCCTCATCCTCTTGAATTTACCGCTTTCTGTCTTCTTGTAGTACACCATATCTGCATTGACCTCCGAAAATACAAATCCCGCATCAATAGGAAGGTGGGTCAAACCTTTCTTCACGGCGACCACGGGACAAGGGCCACACTGGTATATTCCTGTAAGACCGGAAGACAAAACATTAGCCAAAGAGTCCAATAGTACTTTCAAGTTTTAATCATAAAAAAGTTTCAATTCTAGTACAAAAACCCATCATTATCACAGGTTCGATCTATTGCATTCACAGAAAAATTCGGTAATAACGAAACCTCTTCTTTAAATAAGTCCTTCTTAATATTTATCCAGACCATTGATTCACTATTTACTGTTTAAATAAATAGCAAATTTCGATATTTAAAATCACTAGCTTCACTTGCCTTTTTTAATTTTAATATTTCACAGAAACGTTTACTCAAAATGAGCCTTATTTGTCACTTTTAAGAATTTATACGTTGTAAAAGAGGTACTTAAAGACTCGACCCATTTTTTCAATGACTAATCTTGCATTTGATAAAGTAGATTAACATGTATTTATTTACACTTAGTTTGTTTAAATGTACGTAATAAAAACGCACAAAGTAGGCAAACTGAATTTGAATTTTATGTTTAATTAGTGGTAATAGTAGTTCTTGCATAACTGAACAATTTTTTTTTTTTCACATCTTTTAATAACTTTTATAAAAACATTAACCGGACGTTTTGTTTTTATAAACAGTGCTTATTGAAATTGACCCAGGTGTAATTTGTTTGTTCTAGGACATGTTGTAGTATCTACACAGATGAGATGTCGCAAATTAACATGTTTGAAAATCTAACTAAGCTGAAGTATGCACTTTACAATAATCTTCAAAAATGAGCAACTGTTTCTACACAATGTCATAGTTATGTATTTGAAGCATAAACTGTTGACATTTTCTTTGAAATCACGCTTACATACATTTGTATATTGCATTTTATGTTGAACCTTTGTTTTTGTTCCATACATATTTTAACAAAGAAAATCTCATACTATCCAGCCCCCCATCGGAAGGTTACTTTGTATTTATGACACGACTTAAACATTCAGAAGGAAATTAGGAGAATCATTAATACAGCTATCGTGATTATTTAATCATACCTTCACTCAGCTCCTGAGGAGTAGCATCAATGACCTGCCAACCGTCGTATATGTGATCTTGGAGATCCGGTCGAGTAAACCATACTTCATTCCAGACATGAAAGTTCCTTTTTATCCAACGAAATGCATAAAGGTTACCACAGATAGCATAAAGGTTACCACAGATAGCACTAAGGTTACCACAGATAGCATAAAGGTTACCACAGATAGCATAAAGGTTACCACATATAGCATAAAGATTACAACAGATAGCACAAAAGTGTACACAGATAGCATAAAGGTTACAACAGATAGCACAAAGGTTACCACAGACAGCATAAAGGTTGCGAAAGATAGCACAAAGTTTACCACAGACAGCATAAAGGTTACCAAAGATAGCATAAAGGTTACCACAGATATCACAAAGGTTACCACAGATAACATAAATGTTACCACAGATAGCATAAACGTTTCCACAGATAGCTCAAAGTTTACCACGGATAGCATAAAGGTTACCACAGATAGTACAAAATTTACCACAGATAGCACAAAGGTTACCACAGATAGCATAAAGGTTACCACAGATAGCACAAAGGTTACCACAGATAGCATAAAGGTTACCACAGATAGCACAAAGGTTACCAAAGATATCATAAAGGTTACCAGAGAAAACACAACGGTTACCACAGATAGCAAAAATGTTACCAAAGATAGCATAAACGGTACCACAGATAGCATAAAGGTTACCACAGATAGCACAAAAGGTTACCACAGATAGCACAAAGGTTACCATAGATAGCAAAAAATTACCACCGATAGCACAAAGGTTACCACAGATAGTACAAAGGTTACCACAGATAGCATAAAGGTTACCACAGATAAGCACAAAGGTTACCATAATTAGCACAAAGTTTTCAGAAGAATAGAAATATCAAATATTATCATTGCAACTACTATACAATCTATAACAACTCACTTACACCGATACATAATAAAAATGATTAAAATAGCAGGAGCATAATAAAACGATTCGTTCTCCTAATCACACCAAACAAATAACATTTCGCTGCCCATAAAATGTGTCCACACGCTTAATCAACATAGCTCTTTCCAAATGCTGTATTGTAAGTTTTTAAGACAGAAATCAGAAATGCAGATTATACCTTTTAGTAACTACTCAACAAATACTGTCATTATGTAATAGCTACCCACAAACAATGACACTTTCTAGTAACTACTCACCAAACACTGTCACTTTGTAGTAACTACACACCAAATACTGTCATTATGTAGTAACTACACACCAAATACTGTCATTATGTAGTAACTACTCACCAAACACTGTCACTATGTAGCAACTATTCACCAAACACTGTCACTTTGTAATAACTACTCACCAAACACTATCACTTTGTAATAACTACTCACCAAACCCTGTCACTTTGTAATAACTACTCACCAAACACTGTCACATTGTAGTAACTACTCACCAAACTCTGTCACTATGTAATAACTACTCACCAAACACTGTCACTATGTAGTAACTACTCACCAAACACTGTCACTATGTA
>NW_018408681.1:712676-712962 GCF_002113885.1 Mizuhopecten yessoensis
TCACCAAACACTGTCACTTTGTAATAACTACTCACCAAACACTGTCACTTTGTAATAACTACTCACCAAACACTGTCACTATGTAGTAACTACACACCAAATACTGTCACTTTGTAGTAACTACTCACCAAACACTGTCACTATGTAATAACTACTCACCAAACACTGTCACTATGTAATAACTACGCACCAAACACTGTCACTTTGTAATAACTAAACACCAAACACTGTCACTTTGTAATAACTACTCACCAAATACTGTCATTATGTAGTAACTACTCACCAA
>NW_018408682.1:0-15710 GCF_002113885.1 Mizuhopecten yessoensis
AGTAGTTAGGTTATAACCGTTTGTAAACACATACACAGATTCCCTTGGTTTCTCTAAACAGAAGTTAGGTTATAACCGTTTGTAAACACATACACATATTCCCTAGGCTCTTCTAAACAGTAGTTTGGTGGAGAGCTATTCCCTACACTTCCTGACATCCTGGTTATCTTTTAACTATTGTTTGGCTAAAAGTTTTATGAACATACACTTATTGTTTAGGTCAATCTGTTTCAAAAGCTTCCTTAGGAACTGAACTTTCATGTACAAATAATGATGATAACTGATTTTACAACCTTCCTCAGACAATTTCAATCTAAACTTGAAAGTTATTATCAATCTCTAAATTTTGTCAATTTCTACTATATTACATTGGTCATGTACATGAATTACAGAATCTGTACATTTTAACTGACAAACAAAAACTTAGCAAGAGAACTTGAAATACCAAGAATAACAGGTTCTTTTGTAAAAAAAAAAATGCCCACTTACAATAATGGTTTACTAGTCCGTAATTTTGTGCTATCTTCATCCTGCACTGATCTTTTTTTTTTCTATCTTTCATTTTTAAGAAAATATCTGGAACTGACTGAAAATGATTGATGAAACACGAACCCTTTCTTCCTGAGGGGAGAATGGAGCAGTTTGAGTTCATGTTCCTCTGTGATCATACAATGCAGAAGTACTCCAACCCCTTCAGCATTCTCCGCTAACAGCAAGTATGGCTTCAAGTCTGCACGCCTCTGAAACAATCAGCAGCATGTTATTGGCTGGAATGTTAGCATTGGCCAGGATGTCTGTAGCAAGCTATTTATCATTGGCCAGGATGTCTGAAGCAAGCTATTTATCCTTGGCCAGGATGTCTGAAGCAAGCTATTTATTATATCATTGACCAGGATGTCTGTAGTAAGCTATTTATCATTGGCCAGGATGTCTGTAGCAAGCTAATTATCATTGGCCAGGATGTCTGAAGCAAGCTATTTATCATTGACCAGGATGTCTGAAGCAAGCTATTTATCCTTGGCCAGGATGTCTGAAGCAAGTTATTTATTATATCATTGACCAGGATGTCTGGAGTAAGCTATTTATCATTGGCCAGGATGTCTGTAGTAAGCTATTTATCATTGACCAGGATGTCTGTAGCAAGAAATTTATCATTGGCCAGGATGTCTGTAGCAAGCTATTTATTATATCATTGGCCAGGATGTCTGAAGCAAGCTATTTATCATTGGTCAGGATGTCTGTAGCAAGCTATTTATCATTGGTCAGGATGTCCGAAGCAAGCTATTTATCATTGACCAGGATGTCTGTAGCAAGATATTTATCAGAATGTCAGCATTGGCCAGGATGTCTGTAGCAAGCTACTTATCATTGGCCAGGATGTCTGTAGCAAACTATTTATTATATCATTGACCAGGATGTCTGTAGCAAGCTATTTATCCTTGGTCAGGATGTCTGTAGCAAGCTATTTATCAGAATGTCAGCATTGGCCAGGACGTCTGTAGCAAGCTACTTATCATTGGCCAGGATGTCTGTGGCAAGCTATTTATCCTTGGTCAGGATGTCCGTAGCAAGCTATTTATCATTGGTCAGGATGTCTGAAGCAAGCTATTTATCATTGACCAGGATGTCTGTAGCAAGATATTTATCAGAATGTCAGCATTGACCAGGATGTCTGTAGCAGGCTATTTATCATTGGCCAGGATGTCTGTAGCAAGCTATTTATCATTGGCCAGGATGTCTGAAGCAAGCTATTTATCATTGACCAGGATGTCTGTAGCAAGATATTTATNGTCAGGATGTCTGTAGCAGGCTATTTATCAGAATGTCAGCATTGGCCAGGATGTCTGTAGCAAGATATTTATCATTGACCAGGATGTCTGTAGTAAGCTATTTATCATTGGCCAGGATGTCCGTAGCAAGCTATTTATCATTGGTTAGGATGTCTGAAGCAAGCTATTTATTATATCATTTACCAGGATGTCTGTAGCAAGCTATTTATTATTTGCCAGGCTGTCTGTAGCAAGCTATTTATCATTAACCAGGATGTCTGAAGCAAGCTATTTATTATATCATTTACCAGGATGTCTGTAGCAAGCTATTTATTATATCATTGCCCAGGATGTCTGTAGCAAGCTATTCATCATTGGCCAGGATGTCTGTAGCAAACTATTTATTATATCATTGACCAGGATGTCTTTAGCAAGGTATTTATTATTTCATTCGCCAGGATGTCTGTAGCAAGCTAGTTATCATTGGCCAGGATGTCTGTAGCAAGATATTCATCAGAATGTCAGCATTGGCCAGGATGTCTGTAGCAAGATATTTATCATTGACCAGGATGTCTGTAGCAGGCTATTTATCAGAATGTCAGCATTGGCCAGGTTGTCTGTAGCAAGCTATTTATCAGAATGTCAGCATTGACCAGGATGGCTGTAGCAGGCTATTTATCATTGGCCAGGATGTCTATAGCAAGCTATTTATCATTGGTCGGGATGTCTGTAGCAAGCTATTTACTATATCATTGACCAGGATGTCTGAAGCAAGCTATTTATCATTGACCAGGATGTCTGTAGTTAGCTATTTATCATTGACCAGGATGTCTGAAGCAAGCTATTTATTATATCATTTACCAGGATGTCTGTAGCAAGCTATTCATCATTGGCCAGGATGTCTGTAGCAAGATATTCATCAGAATGTCAGCATTGGCCAGGATGTCTGTAGCAAGCCATTTATTATATCATTGACCAGGATGGCTGTAGCAGGCTATTTATCATTGGCCAGGATGGCTGTAGCAAGCGATTTATCATTGGCCAGGATGTCTATAGCAAGCTATTTATCATTGGTCAGCATGTCTGTAGCAAGCTATTTATCATTGCCCAGGATGTCTGTAGCAAGCTATTTATTATATCATTGACCAGGATGTCTGTAGCAAGCTATTTATTATTTCATTCGCCAGGATGTCTGTAGCAAGCTATTTATTATATCATTGACCAGGATGGCTGTAGCAAGCTATTTATTATATCATTGGCCAGGATGTCTGTAGCAAGCTATTTATCCTTGGTCAGGATGTTTGTAGCAAGCTATTTATCAGAATGTCAGCATTGGCCAGGATCTCTGTAGCAAGCTATTCATCAGAATGTCAGCAGCAAACTACTAGTGAAAATGTCATTGAAAAACAAAGGAATTCATACCTAGCACTTAGATGTGATGAAAATTTGAAATTAAATTTACAAGAAAATTGAACATAATAAAAGAATAATATTAAATGACCACAATGTAGATTGAATATCAGCTGGTCCCATTCAGAATCAACTTCGCAGTCAGACACTCCACAAATCCACACCCAACCAACTTCGCAGTCAGACACTCAACCATGTTTGCAGTCAACCACTCAACCAACTTTACAGTTAGCCACTAAACCAACTTTGCAGTCAGCCACTCAACTAACTTCACAGACAGCCAATAAACCAACTTTGCTGTCAGCCACTCAACCAACTTCACAGTCAGACACTAAACCAACTTTGCAGTCAACCAACTCTGCAGTCAACCAACTCAGCACTCAGAAACTCAACCAACTCCACAGTCAGCCACTCAACTAACTTCACAGTCAGCCACACAACCAACTCTGCAATCAACCAACTCAGAAATCAACCAACTCAGCACTCAGAAACTCAACCAACTCCACAAGCAGTCACTCAACCAACTCCACAGTCAGCCACTCAACCAACTCCACAGTCAGCCACTCAACCAACTCCACAGTCAGACACTCAACTAACTCCACAGTCAGCCACTCAACTAACTCCACAGTCAGCCACTAAACCAACTTTGCAGCCAGCCACTCAACCAACTCCACAGTCAGCCACTCAACCAACTCCACAGTCAGCCACTCAACCAACTCCACAGTCAGCCACTCAACCAACTCCACAGTCAGCCACTCAACCAACTCCACAGTCAGCCACTCAACTAACTCCACAGTCAGCCACTCAACTAACTCCACAGTCAGCCACTAAACCAACTTTGCAGCCAGCCACTCAACCAACTCCACAGTCAGCCACTCAACCAACTCCACAGTCAGCCACTTAACCAACTCCACAGTCAGCCACTCAACCAATTTCGCAGTCAGCCACTCAACCAACTCCACAGTCAGTCACTCAACCAACTTCGCAGTCAGCCACTCAACCAACTTCGCAGTCAGCCACTCAACCAACTCCACAGTCAGTCACTCAACCAACCTCACAGTCAGCCACTCAATCAAATCCAGTCAGCCACTCAACCAACTCCGCACTCAACCATTCCACCAACTCAGCAGTCAACCAACTCAGCACTCAACCATTCCACCAACTCAGCAGTCAACCAACTCAGCAGTCAACCAACTCAGCACTCAGAAACTCAACCAACTCCACAGTCAGCCACTCAACCATTCCACCAACTCAGCACTCAACCAACTTCTTTGTCTACCACTCCATCAATTGCAACTTTGCAGTCAACCACTCAACCAACTTTGCTGTCAGCCAGTCAACCAACTTTGATAATGATAAATTCCCACTAGTGAAAAGCAAGAAGGCAATAGTGACCTTCTGTACAATTTAAAACCTGTCACATCCTTTTTCTTACTAATTTGACCATTGCCCTATTCAGCACATCAGTTGGAACGCCAGCCCTCTTAGCAGCATCTAAGCATTTGGCGAGTTCTGGATTGAATTTTGGATCAAGTTCTTTTTTTTCTGCAACCAAATAAAATCATATATATCTGGTTATCAAAGGTCTAAATCCAACCAGAGAATACCTAAGTAAATCAATGTGTTATGTATATATTTTCCTGTGTAATCTCATCGGAATACTGGAGTGTCAACACAACAGTAGTTAAAATCTAAATTGATACTAGCCAGAGAAAGTATGAACAAAGGAATGATTTAAAAGGAGAACTGTGGAAATATGGTAAGGAGATAAAGATACGGTATTCTGGGTTTATACATGTTTTCCGCTTCATCAACCAAACCCAACATGTTAGCCATGGTCAATGAAAAGAGATCACTACAAGTGAAAGCCAGGGTGGCTACGTTGAATGTTTGGATTGGCGTGAAAAGTAACAACACTTATAAGCAAAAACAAATGTTTAACAAAATTTCCAAACTGTTCTAGTTTCTAAACTAATGTACATTCATTTATAAAACGTAAAGCACAAATGTTTAACATGTATACTGCTTTAATCTAGCATTAATAATTAGACCGGAGGCCCCTGGGCCTTGAAAGTAGCCTGGGATGTAACAAAATTGTTATCTATTGTTGTGGTGCATCAAAAAATACACAAACTCCTTAGGACCTTTCCATCCATGAAGAGGATTTGATTCAAACATATCGACCACAGCTGTAAAAACCCCAGGGATGAGTCAATTAAGGTCTTAATTTTCATACCATCAAATTGCAATCACACGATGATAATTCCAAGCAAGCCTGAATTACCTATATATCCCACTGAAAATAAATAAAATGTACCCAAAAGTGTTACTACTCTATATAAACAATAGTAAACTGACTCCTTCTCCAGGAAAATCTAGAAAATTAAAGTTTGTAGACTTATGGCAGTGAGAAATGACTCATCAGGACATTGAAACCCTCATGGGAAAAATGACCACCCAAAAAAGTCAAAAATCATTCACTTCAATTTTAGAAGAGCATTAGCTAAGGCAGGGATAATCCTGGAGGGGGCCATCGGGCCATTGACCCCTCAAACCTGAAACTGACCCCTCCATGTTCCAATTTTCTTTTAATTTTACATAGAATGGCCCCTCTTAATTTTGATATTGACTAAAAAAAGGCCCACAGCTCTTAACTTCCAGGATTTTCTCTGTTAGGTAATAATTTCCTTACGCTGAAGGACTCCTTTTATCGTACGAAGATGGTAAGCCCACAGGGTTGCTCGTTTGTCATCTGATCGTCCCTTGATGTGTTTGATATTTGACCAGCGATTGTGTCCAGCCATAGAGTTGGTAGTTGTGTGAATGTTTGCCACTAAGTGTTGGCATGGCAACCATCCATACCGTCCTATATCAATCCCACATCTCGTTTTAGGAGAAACAGTCTTTCTTTTGTCTAATACACAAGATGATGAGGTGCTTAAATTTATCACATTATTAGAGAATAAATAATTCCTTTGCAGAATAGAATAAATCTGTCTCCTGCACAAGTATGTCTGCTTTACAAGTACTTTATTCATTATTTCAATAATCAGTTTCTAGCTCTCTGGGGGAAAGTTCAATGATTACACTTTTTTCACCGCCACATTGGCAGGTGATGAACTGTCCTTCATTAACAGGGCTTTCCTTTTCAATTCCCACTGAAAATAAAACAAATTGTTGTATATCTTATTAGTGATGCATTTCGATTATAAATTTTAAAAATATCCATTTAACTAATATTAGTTCCAGATGTCCTTTCTTTTGTTTTTAGTTTTCTGTTGCAAAACATTTCCTAAAGTGCAAACATATATATATATTTGGCTGCTAAATTTTATTATGAAATGAAAGTAAATATTTTGAAAGACTCTGTTTAGGAATACATTATACTTGCTTGTCATAATAGTAGTTTACTAGTAGACTACCCAGAGGGAGAAATATGGTTTGTACATGTATACATGTACTTAAATGTAGAAATTACCCATTTGAGTACAGTAACAGTTTAATAACTGAAATTGGGAATTAATTGAAATGAAAAAAGTCAATGTCATATGTAGCATATGGTAAAATACATGGACTTTGATAGCTCGAATTTCCTCTGACCCTGACACCAGACTTAGACATTTTGACATTATAAACACCAGATATATCTATTTGTCAAAACGTCGTTGTCAAACTCTTGTGTCAGGGCCAAAGGCAGAGGAATCTCAAGCTGTCGATTTCAATCAATGTCTGCTACCATACAACTCTGATCTACTATTATCATTCTAAATTCCATACAAGTATTGCGATACAATTATTACGGTATTAATTTATACGCCATAAATGATGAAAATGTCGAGTGTGACTGTAACGTACACGGCACTTCTCTCGCAAACTTGTCAAATGTCAGTCCGTCAAAACTGGTTACACATAAGGCCCTATTACACAGTTGCACTTTCGATTCGTTTTTCTTTCATTTTTTTGCAAACGGATATGACTATTGTCATAACTGTAGGTCTATGTTATAAAATCAACGTTACCTCTTTATCCTTCAGCGAAACGTGATTCGAACCTATGCAATTCAAGTCCGTGACTGTTTGCCCTTCCAAAGCGTGAATTAGGTAGTGACCGGAAATGGTTCAAATAAAACGAGAGTTATCTTCCATCTGCCTACAACTGGGAAAGGGTAATGTTAGGATAGCTTACGCCGTGGCGCGGAGTATGTCGTACGTTCGTCAGCTTTTCCTTTAAAATGCCACGACCTTTATTGGGTTAAGGTGACTCAATGCTGTATAAAAAGAAGGCATGCCCCTACTCTTAATCAGCCAAAAGGTGTAAATAGAGGTGAGTTTTTTATGCCTGCCACAGGAAGTTTTTCTGGGTTCCGTTCCCACCACTCCCCTTAGGAAATTTGGGTAGGCCTAACTTACTGTCTTGGATCGATATGGTCAATATACCCACACTAAAATCGTATACTAATACTCTTATGAGTATCAATTTATGCTACCACATCTTGCCCCGGCGTCTGTCGCCACCTCTTGGGGTTAGAACCCATGTGCTACATAACACTAACGTTAGGCGACATATTTTGTTACATAAAATGGGAACTTGTGTCATATCTACAAAACATTTAAGATCCCTACATTATATCCATAAAGATCAATAAAGATCCATGAGGCACCCGACCTTGTTCTTGCTCGTCTTAATTCCCGCCACATTTCATCGAAGCAACACAACCTCTGGGTAGACTGTTGGACGCTGCTCACACGTAGCCATGGTATTGTGGTATTTATGTTTTGCTCGACATGCGGATTATCGCCCGATTATCGCCGGATACTTTCTCAGAACTCATTCTGAATGCTACCGATTTACCGAACGCAGGTAGTAGTGATGAAAATTAAATCCGTTCAAAACTGTTTCGTAAAGATTGCACGATCTTGTATTACATATAAGCGTATATTTTGTTATAAATCAATATAAATAACGTGAAATAAGCATCGTGTTGAGCCTTTATCGTTAAACGCATGTATTAATAGCCATGGCCTTAAATTCGTCTGTTTACAATAATCTGTTGTTAGACACAGGATTCCGATATAGCTACCTGTATAAAAATACCTGAGGACGCGTCATAACAGTGCACGGTTGGATGCGCGCACTAGCGTAACATAACTTTGGGGAAATAGTCATAGCAACCCGCCATACCTCTTTCATCAATGGTAATTACTTGGTCCAATTCTTCATATAATAGTACTTCATCTGAATGAGTGTGAGATTAATCAGATTCTTTATCAGAGTTATCGTTCCTGGCCAAAGTTTTGAAGTGCTCAAATAAAAGTTTCAATTCAATATCTGGTTTCTTGGACTTAGTTGCAGTGAAGTTGTTGTAAAATTCCTTAGGATTGTTAAATCTCATATATTCAAGCATGTCGCCTTCACACTTTAAGTACATTCTTTTTTTCATAGATTCTTTTAATTTATAGTTCCTTTTCTTCTCCACAAGCAGAGTATGATTAAATACATTTTTTTTCCTTATTGAAGTTATACAGAGCTGATTTGTACAAGTTATACAAAGTTTTCAATTCTATATCAAACCATGGTTTGTCAGTATTAAAATTGATTAACCCATCTCGGCATGTATAATTATGGTTATCTTGCTTGGCATCACAATCTTTAGCTAATTTTAGTCTGTAGTCTGGGCACCATACCAATACCATCAAATGCAACAAATCGAAAACGTAAAAAGACAGGCAGCACGATTTGCCACAGGGAATTACTACTCCCGAGACCCTGGTTGCGTTACTACCATGTTTAAGCAACTAATCTGGGAACCACTAGAACAGAGAAGAGTGAGAAATAGGATCATCATGTTCTACAAAATCATCAACAACCTAGTAGAAGTCCCCGTCCATCATCTCCTACAACAGACCACAGGGGGGCTAGGAGTTCCCAAGCCAACAACATCAGGCAAATAAGCACCAGAGTCGACGCATATAAACATTCATTCGTCCCTGCTACGATCAAGATGGGGAACTCAATACCATCAGATATCAGAAGATTACCAACAGTAGACAGTTTCCGACACCACATACATGTGGCCGGACTCATCCCCAGGCACTAGACAGGACTCCGGATTTTAACTGTAAATACCAGATTTAAGATGAACATACAGACATATTTAAATAGCAAAGTTTTAAGCTGTATGGCCAATAAGCGCCGGAGAGCCCGGAGTAGTGACACTCATCTGATGAGTCAACTCTGTAACGGTAAGAAGTTGAAGAAGTTTTCAGTCCAGTCACTTCTACATAACCTATGTAAAATCAAAATTTCCGACGGAGCGGTTCTCAGTGCGTGTGCACACGCCGGCCGTCATCTTTCCTTCCTGTATTGAGACTCATAACCATGTTGTTATAATTGGTCCCCGAGTCTGCCTCTGGTCCTGGGGACATTCACGTTGTTATAATTGGTCCCCGGGTCTGCCTCTGGTCCTGGGGACATACCTGTTGTTATAATTGGTCCCCGGGTCTGCCTCTGGTCCTGGGGACATACCTGTTGTTATAATTGGTCCCCGGGTCTGCCTCTGGTCCTGGTGGCATACTTGTTGTTATAATTGGTCCCCGAGTCTGCCTCTGGTCATGGGGACATGCATGTTGTTATAATTGGTCCCCGTGTCTGCCTCTGGTCCTGGGGACATGCATGTTGTTATAATTGGTCCCCGTGTCTGCCTCTGGTCCTGGGGACATGCATGTTGTTATAATTGGTCCCCGAGTCTGCCTCTGGTCATGGGGACATGCATGTTGTTATAATTGGTCCCCGAGTCTGCCTCTGGTCCTGGTGACATACATGTTGTTATAATTGGTCCCCGAGTCTGCCTCTGGTCCTTGGGACATACATGTTATTATAATTGGTCCCCGAGTCTGCCTCTGGTCCTGGGGACATGCACGTTGTTATAATTGGTCCCCGGGTCTGCCTCTGGTCCTGGGGACATGCATGTTGTTATAATTGGTCCCCGGGTCTGCCTCTGGTCCTGGTGGCATACTTGTTGTTATAATTGGTCCCCGAGTCTGCCTCTGGTCCTGGGGACATACATGTTGTCATAATTGGTCCCCGGGTCTGCCTCTGGTCCTGGGGACATACATATAGTGGCATGGTTATGATATAGAAATGGTAAAGATCCCCACCATACATAACATTATCGAGCCTGAAGAAAAGAAAGCACTCATGCTACTATAACTTACCAAGGGGTCCTGCCTTTTCTTTGGTCTTAACCTGAAACTACTTGATGTCCCCGCCCTAAACCCATACATAAGGTATTATACAATTATGCACTTTTGTGCTGGTGAATGCGATGTGATATGAACCTGAAAAAGTGATATTGGCCCAGGCGAATTGAAAGATACAGTTCAATCTTTATACATCTGTGAATCTTTCACTATAAAACAGCAGATTGAATACACAATAAATGTACATGTTAAAAATGTCAGGCCTTAAGGCAGAAGACCTTCGGCTTACATTTTCCCAAATATTAGTTTGGAGCAAATAAAACTGTTGATGATGTCACTTAGGCCTAGCTTGACGTCAGTAATATTATGTTTACATTAACTCCTCGTGAACAAAAACACTGTATTTGTTAGGATATGTATTTACTACTTTTTATATAGATATACGTACCCCAATGACATTACGACCAACCACATAATGACGTCATTGGTACATTACCGACAATGAGAAACTGGATTTTCAGTTGCCTTAAGTTATAGTTAGTTATTATTGCCTATTATTACATACATGTTGAACCTTGCTATGATACACCTATTTTTAATGCCAAGCTGTACAAGGTTCCCTATTTCACAGGATGATGATACATTTGTTTTTACAAAAAGTTTGGTTTGGTTTTGTTAGTTTGTGTTTTACGTCTTATTAACTGTTACATGGTCATTCCAGGACATGCCCGGTTTAGGTGGTGGATGAAAGCCGGATACCCGGGGAAAACCAACAACCTACCGTCAATATCCAGCGACTGCCCCACGCAGGTCAGCAGCCAGAAATTATTTTAGTGTTGAAATTCATCGCTAGTTATCCACTGATCAAATCGACAGATTGACACAAAAAAAGAGTTCAGACTATTTTAGCGCCAGATACGGTAGGATAACGTGACGTCAGTAGACGTGGTTTGTCCACCACTGTGGTCCGGGTCATGTTCTCAGGATGCTGGCCAAACATTAATGCGGGAGGTTAATAATAAGTGTTTTTGCAGAAAATATGAAATGCATTCAAAGAACAATTATATGTATACAGTAAAATAAATACACCATATATGTGTTTACATGGCGTATCCGACTGCACCTGTTTATTGTAAGAATATATACATAAATCAAACGCGTGAAATAAACACAAGTGTGGTCGACCGTATTTATCTCTTAATATTTACATTCTGTATGCTTAGACCCATTGACAAAAATTACATTCATAAATGTATAACACAGGTGTTCATAGAATCTCACCACGTGGGAACTGATAGTAACCTGATCACGCTGCGTAGTAATACACTACAAAAACTACTCACTCGGAACGACCGAACTAGATACTTAATTCTTACATCTTAAAATATTATTGAACTGTGCTTTGTGAAATATCCACGTATTCAGGTGTCCTGTGCTACAAATAAACATTGAATATGGAACTACATTTTGTTGTGTTATTGTTGTTGGCGGTTGCTAAGATCTCTCACGATAGTGTCACATTTCCCCGCGAAAAAACCCTGTTCTCGCCACTGCGTTGCACCCGTGTATAAGCAGGAACAAATCCTGTTTATTTGTTTTATTCGTTGTTATATCGATCCACTGAAAGGATTCGTCAATGTAAATATAAGGAATGATATTTATTTTTTCCACATTTATGAGGTCAGAACAACAATGGGTTTTTGGACATATTTTACATGAATCGCTAACGCGATTCATTCAATATGTCCATAAACCCATTGTTGTTATGACCTCATAAATGTTGAAAAAATAAAAATCATTCCTTAATTAACTACTTTTATCTGTATGAATATTTTAAGAGCAGTAAATAGACACACCCTGGTAATCTAGGTTTTAGTGAATTAGATCATAGTGTGATATTTAAAAAAATAAACATATATAGATAAAAAGTCCTCTGAATTTCGCCTGATTCCAATAAAACTACTTCAGCAGCAATACTTTGGTTTCGTCCATTTACGTCTCTGCACCCCTGGAACGTGTCGTTGCACAATTATAGACTCGAAGTTAGATCTTTGACTGCTTTCGTGTAACAAAAAGCAACTGACCAATCGCTGACCTGATACCTGTCCTTTAAACATTAAAGTTGAGCGACTTCTGACTTCAAAGCCGGTCATTTTACCGTCACACTGCCGCGCGATGTGATGTACATCAAAGCATCAAGTTAGTGTACTTGTATAATTCACGAGACAGTGCATACAAAACCTGTCATGCCATGTCCCAGACGTACAGAGTAGCAATTCCACTGCCATATATTTCTATTTTGCGAAACGTGTGTGGGTGTACCATACTCGATACTGTTATAATCAAATAGGAAAAGTGTTGATGAGAATTCATAAACAGGACATTTGTCCCAACTTTTTTTAATATCTACTTGTGAATCCATTCCATTATCAAATCAGAAGTGTGTTCTGTTAACAAATATATATCTTTGGTTTGTTAAAAAAACCTTCGCTTGTATTTCTTTATTGTGCCCTATCACGGTCCATCATGTCATTAATAACGGTCAACAAGTAACACTTCGTATGTTTTCTAGTCTTCTGTTAACCAGATTTTCTACTCCAACCCTGTAGCTACAGATTCTATTATGAACATTCCGAAGATCCTTTAATACATCTCGACAAATTCGCATGTACATTTCAAGCTCGACTTAAACCATTAAGACTTCTTCAAAAATAGCATTTGTCCATTGGTTAACAATTGTCTTCTTGCTGGATCTGTACTCTATTACTTTTACTTTGCTGTGTATGGCAGTGACGCGGCGGTTCCTAACATCGCGGGGGGCAAATACCAGTCCTAGCGGAAACCATAACGGCAACTTAAGAACCAGTCCTAGCGGAAACCATAACGGTGACTTAAGAACCAGTCCTAACGGAAACCATAACGGCGACTTAAGAACCAGTCCTAGCGGATACCATAACGGCGACTTAAGAACCAGTCCAAGCGGATACCATTACGGTCACTTAAGAACCAGTCCTAGCGGATACCATAACGGTGACTTAAGAACCAGTCCTAGCGGATACCATAACGGCGACTTAAGAACCAGTCTTAGCGGATACCATAACGGCGACTTAAGAACCAGTCCTAGCGGATACCATAACGGCGACTTAAGAACCAGTCCTAGCGGATACCATAACGGCGACTTAAGAACCAGTCCTAGCGGATACCATAACGGCGACTTAAGAACCAGTCCTAGCGGATACCATAACGGCGACTTAAGAACCAGTCCTAGCGGATACCATAACGGCGACTTAAGAACCAGTCCTAGCGGATACCATAACGGCGACTTAAGAACCAGTCCTAGCGGATACCATAACGGCGACTTAAGAACCAGTCCTAGCGGATACCATAACGGCGACTTAAGAACCAGTCCTAGCGGATACCATAACGGCGACTTAAGAACCAGTCCTAGCGGATACCATAACGGCGACTTAAGAACCAGTCCTAGCGGATACCATAACGGCGACTTAAGAACCAGTCCTAGCGGATACCATAACGGCGACTTAAGAACCAGTCCTAGCGGATACCATAACGGCGACTTAAGAACCAGTCCTAGCGGATACCATAACGGCGACTTAAGAACCAGTCCTAGCGGATACCATAACGGCGACTTAAGAACCAGTCCTAGCGGATACCATAACGGCGACTTAAGAACCAGTCCTAGCGGATACCATAACGGCGACTTAAGAACCAGTCCTAGCGGATACCATAACGGCGACTTAAGAACCAGTCCTAGCGGATACCATAACGGCGACTTAAGAACCAGTCCTAGCGGATACCATAACGGCGACTTAAGAACCAGTCCTAGCGGATACCATAACGGCGACTTAAGAACCAGTCCTAGCGGATACCATAACGGCGACTTAAGAACCAGTCCTAGCGGATACCATAACGGCGACTTAAGAACCAGTCCTAGCGGATACCATAACGGCGACTTAAGAACCAGTCCTAGCGGATACCATAACGGCGACTTAAGAACCAGTCCTAGCGGATACCATAACGGCGACTTAAGAACCAGTCCTAGCGGATACCATAACGGCGACTTAAGAACCAGTCCTAGCGGATACCATAACGGCGACTTAAGAACCAGTCCTAGCGGATACCATAACGGCGACTTAAGAACCAGTCCTAGCGGATACCATAACGGCGACTTAAGAACCAGTCCTAGCGGATACCATAACGGTGACTTAAGAACCAGTCCTAGCGGATACCATAACGGTGACTTAAGAACCATTCCTAACGGATACCATAACAGTGACTTAAGAACCAGTCCTAGCGGATACCATACATTTTTATGTAACGACGACTTAAGAACCAGTCCTAGCGGATTCCATAACGGCGACTTAAGAACCAGTCCAAGCGGATACCATTACGGTCACTTAAGAACCAGTCCTAGCGGATACCATAACGGTGACTTAAGAACCAGTCCTAGCGGATACCATAACGGCGACTTAAGAACCAGTCTTAGCGGATACCATAACGGCGACTTAAGAACCAGTCCTAGCGGATACCATAACGGCCATTTAAGAACCAGTCCTAGCGGATACCATAACGGCGACTTAAGAATAAGTCCTAACGGATACCATAACGGCGAATTAAGAACCAGTCCTAACGGAAACCATAACAGTGACTTAAGAACCAGGCCTAGCGGATACCATAACGGTGATTTAAGAACCAGACCTAGCGGATACCATAACGGCGAATTAAGACCCAGTCCTAGCGGATACCATAACGGTGATTTAAGAACCAGTCCTAGCGGATACCATAACGGTGACATAAGAACCAGTCCTAACGGATACCATAACAGTGACTTAAGAACCAGTCCTAGCGGATACCACAACGGTGACTTAAGAACCAGTCCTAGCGGAAACCATAACGTTGACTTAAGAACCAGTCCTATCGGATACCATAACGGCGACTTAAGAACCAGTCATAACGGAAACCATAACGGTGATTTAAGAACCAGTCCTAGCGGATCCCATAACGGTGACTTAAGAAGCAGTCCTAGCGGAAACAGTAACGACGGCTTAAGAACCAGTCCTAACGGATACCATAACAGTGACTTAAGAACCAGTCCTAGCGGATACCACAACGGTGATTTAAGAACCAGTCCTAGCGGATACCATAACGGTGACTTAAGAAGCAGTCCTAGCGGAAACCGTAACGACGGCTTAAGAACCAGTCCTAACGGATACCATAACCGCGACTTAAGAACCAGTCCTAGCGGATATCATAACGGTGACTTAAGAAGCAGTCCTAGCGGAAACCATAACGGCGACTTAAGAACCAGTCCTAG
>NW_018408682.1:20512-20741 GCF_002113885.1 Mizuhopecten yessoensis
TCATAAGAACCAGTCCTAGCGAAAACCATAACGGTGACTTAAAAACCAGTCCTAGCGGAAACCATAACGGCGACTTAAGAACCAGTCCTAGCGGATACCATAACGGCGACTTAAGAACCAGTCCTAGCGGATACCATAACGACGACTTAAGAACCAGTCCTATCAAATACCATAACGGCGAATGAAGAACCAGTCCTAACGGATACTATAACGGTGACTTAAGAACCAT
>NW_018408682.1:28005-41510 GCF_002113885.1 Mizuhopecten yessoensis
GGAACCAGTCCTAGCGGATACCATAACGGCGACTTAAGAACCATGGCTGTACTGATAATCTGATATCCGCGACGAGTTACTATCTTTTCCTTTTCTTTTTCCTGGTGACATTCCGCTATCGTGCTTAACTTCTTGATCGATAAAATTGGCACGAAACATCTTTCGTTTTTCTTCCATTTTCTGAATGTGTGTTTAGCTGTGCTCCTCTTTTATTTCGTTGATGCTGCATTCGTGCTTCTCAATAAAAGAAGAAATTGTGATTTCGATGAACTGCCTGATTGCCTTTTTAGCGTTGCGTTCAATTTCGTCAATGTTTTCCCCGTCCGGATAACGACCTTGCCAATCGAACATTCGGTGTCTGTTGTCACTATCATGAAGGTATCGGTGTACCTCCTGTGCAATCAACACCTGACCTGTTTTGATCTCTACCATGATTTCCTTGTCTGCCTAAAAAGAGAAATGGCTCGGTGTTAACGATTATATGCATATATTATATCTTTCACATTTCTTACTGTAAATTTTCTATTTCGTGTTAAGATAAAAAAGAAGAAAATTGAGTAAGTTGGAAATTGTCGACCGTCAGTGATAAGGGATGAGAACATGTCGTACCTTAAAGTGAGATAATATTTATTTAACAAGGTTTATATTTATGTCAAAAGCCAGAGATAGAAAAAACCTGTTGTTCAACGCGAGTATTTTTGATTTGTATTACAATTTTTTTATATCAACATTATATCAACTCTAAAGCAAAGTGTATTTAGTGTAAAGCTATTGGAACACATTTAATTTGTATTTCTCTTTTATATTGCTTTTGTACGCAATTGAAAAAGTCATAAAAACTAAATTGAGGCCAAGGACAAGTGATCATCAGTGACAGACCACTTTTTCAATATCTGAAAGGCAATAGTTTTACATTAGTATATTGTCGATGTGTAAATGATAGTGGTAAATATAACAGGTTTTTTTTATCATCAGTCTAATTTGCTTTATCACTCGTTTGCGCGTTTGTTGACATATCATTGTCAGAATTAAAAATCAATTTCTTTTCTTGTTTATGAGAGATTTATCATATAAGCGACCTTTCGTTTGATGTTTAGGTAACATCGTAAGTTAGACTAACATCGCGATGTTTGAGCATAGTGTTTGTAAAGGCAATTCCGGGAGGTAGGGGAGGAATTTTATCGAAATGCTGTCAAGGTCAAACAAAACAATAATATGTGTTTTTTCTTGTATAATGCTAGAAAATATAGGGTAGGTAAGTAGGGGAAAATAACTCATTCTCAAAAGTGATTTTATTCAGGAGATTGGTTTTGACATGAACAGTGGGTTTTTTTAAATGCCGAAAAATATTTAGGGGTAAAAAAATAGTATATGCAGGTAGGGTTACCGGAAGCACGAACTTTGTTTTCTTTAGGCCTTAAAGTAAAAGGCAAGTCTTAGCGCATCCTGATGGCAGGGGTAATTCTTTTTGCAAAGAAAGTATTCAGCATTTACAAATACACACTTCTGTAAGGAATTTGAACAGAAACAAATATAGTTTAGACGTTAGGACATTAAAACATGGATTCCAGTAGGACTGTTAGTCCTCTCAGTCACTACACTATATGACGAAGTAGCATTATTAAGATACATAGACAAAAAGGAGGCGTTTCTTGCCAAATGGACAAATGCTGTTTTGGAAGAAGAAATCTCCATGAGTTTCGTCGAGGTGGAAGTTTACAAGCAAATTTCGGGAGAAATATTGAAGGACTTGCTGACTATTCACCATTGCATCTGTAGCTACAGGGTAAGAATGGAAAATCTGGATAACGCGGCGACGTACGCAATCACTAAAGCCGCGTTTGGAAAGATGAAACGCCTTGTCAACGATCTGAACAGAAGACTAGAAAACATGAGAAGTGAGAAGTGTTAGTTGTTCATCATTAACAGAACACTAGAAAAGATCATGGGACGTGTTTGTTGTTCATCATTAACAGAACACTAGAAAACAGGCGAAAAGTGAATTTTTGACCATTAACAGAAAAGAAGAAAACAAAATAATGTAAAAGATCAGTATAGGGCATATCACAGAAACCCAAGCGTAGGTTTACATAACCAAAACATATTTATTTGTAATAAAAAAACTCTTTTTATTTGATACAGAAATCGATTTATAATTAACCATCGAAAAATACTTTAGACAAACCTATTCTTTATATGCATTTCACTAATCATTAAATCCCTGGAACCATTACAGGAGCAAAAATGATGAACAACGTGACCTAAAACGGTGCTTAAATGTTCGGGACACATTATTGTTTCAATTTGTCGATTTGATCAGTAGATGCAACTAATGAATTTCAGCAAGGAAACAAGTTCTGGGAACTGAGTACAGTGTCTTGTGTGATCACTCTGTGAAATAGGGAACCTTGTATTGCATAGCATGATAACTGGTTGTATCCTATATCGGAGCTTTACTTTCTATACAAACAAGGTACGTATTAAATACACGTTTCAAGACCGATTGGTTTGTCAAATTATGACTTAGTCGGTCTTGAAACGTTGCGACATGTTTAATACGTTCATTGTTTGTATAGAAAGCAAAACTTTGAAATTACATAAAACCAAACTGATGAATGTTATTGGAGATATGGTTGTATCATAGTAAGATTCACCAGGTATATAATCATGATCATCATGCAATTAACCAGCATGGATTTAGCTAAAGTTCCTATTATCTTTGTCAGTAATGTACCGGTGACGTCACTATGTGGTAAGTCGTGAATTGTTTGGGTATGTATCATATGTTAAAGGTTAATACAAATCCTAACGAATATTGGATTTTGGTTTCGGGAAAATAATTTCATCAGAAGATCAATGATGTTAAGCTTTGTACAAAACTATCATTTTGAGGAAATTGTTACCCTTTTCTTAGATCGATACCTACAAGACAGTGATCAAAGTTTGTGATAAATTATGTGAAGACTTGCCAAAACCGATATTTACAGAACACGTACTATTGGGAGGATCTATGACAACTATTTTTCCATTATCGCGCTGTTGTCTGTTACAGTGATCGACAGGCTTTTTCAAATGGACATTAGAACTTCCTCAGACTGCCCGAACTATCAGGACAGGTTATTGTAAATAAACTCAGCAGGTTGTGAAAGACAACATTATGGAGTGACACCGAGCGATAGATGGACGTTGAAACTCCTCATTACCTCTTACGAATGTGTGAACAAGATTCTGGTACAAGTAGTTCACAGAACCGTCATCGTCGCTCCGCTCCACCCTCCGCTCCACCCTCCGCTTCCTCGGCATCGCCTGCCACCAGGCAACTTCAGTCCTTTCGCCAACTGTCAAAGACTTTGATTAAGTCTGTCTCTTCATCCTCATCCTTCACTTTATCTGCATCTACTGTTTGACGACCCATACAGTTACATTTTCGTAAATTGTACTGCATGAGTAACAGTAACAGATTGCAAATAATGAATAATTTCATAAACTGTGTAAAAATATGTATTATGTTTATGTACTATATGAATTCCTTTAATCACAGAAATCATATTAATTCTTTCTATGTGTTCTTGTTTTGTTTATACGAACAGGTTTCTTTAAATTCTTATATATCAATGTTACCTATTACCTTAGTTAATAAACCTTTTTTTTAAATTTTCTTTGACATGACAATGATATAAATGAGTACATCCTGAAAAAATGTAAATCCCTTTGTTGTTGCTGGTTTCACTCTACTGATCTTGACGGCAAGTTTGGTGAATAAAAATAAGTGATTTACAGCTGGTACCGTCTGGGCCGGGAGTAACTTGCCTAGAAACAGCCTGTTTCTGTCACAAAACTTTAGCAGTCAAATACATGTATATGACATTTATTTATTTTACAGTAATTAACCGTTCAAACCCTTCACATAGGTCCCTCCTTGATTTTACCCATGATGCTATATTTATGAGAATTAGTTATAGTCCGAGCCAGCTACGGTTAATTGTGTATATTTATGGATTTGTGTTTTCGAGTGTTCTGTACAAACGTTAGCACGTGATATTTGTAAAGAAAAGTTCATTCTTCATGTCTTCAGCATTGTTACTCATAGCTGATAACTGTGTTATGACGGAATGCATGGGGTTTCATTGCTTCACGTGGGGTCGCACTGTGTCCAGCTATGTAGTGTCGGCTATCTATATCGTATGCACATTATCCACCACACTCAAGGGGTTACGCTCACTTTCGCTCTCTGCACCACTGGAATATGTCATAGTAAAATCTAAGGCTACGTGTGNCCCCCCCCCGGTGACGCTTGTGGTTGTGGTAATCCTTGTGAGATTGTCTTTCACTGCTTTTAAAAGTGTCAGCATTTTACACACGAAAGGAATATTCTGATGTGGAATTCTTATGCCTTGAATATTGACTTGGAAATTGTTTCGTTTGGAAAATCACGACTCGCCGCATACCTTAATACTAACATCTTCAGACAAGTCCACACTTTCTTGAAATCCAGCAATTGATGTTAATTTCTAATTGAAAACTACTCCTTAACTATACGGTGAAGGTGTTGACATGTTGTAAATACTTGTACCGAAACCCATGTGAGAGATTGACAATAAATTGTTTGAAATAAACTGAAACAATCTTCACGGTTTTTCTTTACGCTTTGTATTGAGAGAAAAACTTCATTTCAATGTATGAGGTGAAACTAAGTCTTTCGTTATCCTTTGGTCTATGGCGTTTTCTCGTGGCACGGATTCAACTGTATCTCCCACTGAATAGAATTCACATTTTGTTCTCTACCTTTTCAGATGTTGATCAAACAAACACACATTTGAAGCGAAAAAGTTCACAACATTAATGCAAGTACTGGCATACATAAAACTTTGTTCGGGGATTATCTTACTGTGACGTAACAATCGCTTCAAACTCAATCTTATGTCCGCAGTTTTACCATATTCCTAACGGTGTGCATGATCCGCAGTAGTGCATATTTGAAAATATGTTTGAACGGAACTGTGTTACAAAGCATCATACATGTAGATGTTAAAACGATATAGTTCAATCCCTATATTTACATTTAAAACAACAAACTTGTTTGTGTTCTTTTTGGTCTCATCCCATTAAAAACAGCTGTTAAACAAACAGTTTTTCAAATTTGAATTTTGTGTTTTCTATGGCTACCAGGTCCATGAGGTGGCGAACGTCAATCGTTACAATTTGACGTCACGTCATGATTGGTCCCAATTAACAGATTGACGGAAAGACCCGGACAGTTTTAAATTGGAAAACATTCATCTGTTATGGTGCTGACTATTATAGGATATATTTATAAAATAGTCTAAGGAATATACAAAAGAAATGTAAATACTTAAACATTAAACCCCGTTTTCAGTGTGCTTCATTTTGAATTTGCCTTTGTCCAGTTGTCATTTATATTGCCGATAGATGCCAAACTGAAGCTAGTTCTTATCTTATATTTCTCAGTCTTTGATTCTGTTTATGACATACAAATAAGTACTATCAATATTGAAATGTTTAACACTTAGTTAAAACAAATTCCCTCGTCTCATTTGCGTCTTCGATTAATAGAACAATCTGCTGTCCAGGGAAGGTCAGTGGTATCCAACATGACAATTACTACATTATAATAACGATGACGCATAGCTAAATTAATGCCAACTGAATGTTACAGGGTTATTGAGTGGAAATGCCATACAATGGTAAATATTTACTACTTAGTCAGATATTGTGTATGTAACTCTCTGCCGCACATCATGGTTATAAGGAGCTGTTTCATACTCATGGATGTTATAGGGTTATAGAGTGGAAATGCCATAAATGGTAAATATTTACTACTTAATCAGATATTGTGTATGTAACTCTGCCGCGCGTCTTGGTTATAAGGAGCTGTTTCATACTCATGGATGTTACAGGGTTATAGTGTGGAAATGCCATACAATGGTAAATATTTACTACTTAGTCAGATATTGTGTATGTAACTCTCTGCCGCACATCATGGTTATTGGGAGCTGTTTCATACTCATAAATGTTACAGGGTTATAGTGTGGAAATGCCGTACAATGGTAAATATTTACTACTCAATCAGATATTGTGTATGTAACTCTCTGCCGCAAATCATGGTTATATCGGGAGCTGTTTCATACTCATGAATGTTAAATGATGCACTGCAATACTTTATTGAACTCCATAAGAATGTGAGCGAAAGTTCGAAACAAAGAATCCAAGACAACACATGGCGTTGTCGCTCATGCTACCGACATTGAGAATAGAGCGACTGAATTACAATTAATTAAGGATTGAGTCTTGTTTTCGTCAAATTCATGAGGTGATGAATTGAGTTGGTCTTGAAATTTTTTTTTATGAACTGCGAAGCAGTTCTTGTTGATTTTTTTTCAAGA
Organism: Mizuhopecten yessoensis; assembly: GCF_002113885.1. NCBI lineage: Eukaryota > Metazoa > Mollusca > Bivalvia > Pectinida > Pectinidae > Mizuhopecten > Mizuhopecten yessoensis. The sequence continues at coordinate 34,410 of NW_018408682.1, forward strand.
CCAACTCAATTCATCACCTCATGAAATCGACAAAAGCAAGATTCAATCCTTGTTTTTAAATCAACATGTGATTATTTTAGTAATTGGAACTTGCGTAATTGTGGAACTTTTAAGAGTCTACGTAGTAACGTAATGTAACAAGAAATAGTCCGTCATTGAAAGACCATTAAAAACGTGTTGTACGCTGCTAGTTCAATACAGCCAAATTATGAAAAAAACATATTTTAAATGTCATTTATTTTTTGTTAACGAATGCAAAAAAAAAACCATTTAGATGTTAAATTTTCAGACGCGTCATCTCGGAAGAATAATGTCTAGAAGCGGTAGGCAGGCTCAGCGTCTACGGCAGCCATCCTATTACAAACTCGAAATGGAGAGCTGCTTAATTTAGAGGTTCTACATATTCTGGAATGTGATGCTGCAGTTAATGAATATCGAATCGGACAGGACACCAGACGTGACTGGAAAGGACGAAACAATTTGATAGGGCAATTGTCTGTTCGATTACATATCATATATAACGTGCCCACATGGGTGTGGGATCCACGTTGTTATCGATTTGTACCAGGATTGATACCGACACAAGAGGCAGAAAGGGTAGATGGAGAGTTTCTAGGATAGTACGTGGATTGTGACTACCGCTAGCAACAGCTGATAATATTTTGCTGATTGACCGTTTTTGGTTGCTCGAACATTTTTTTATGTAGCTTCAGGTATCTTCTTTGTTTAAAAATATCATTAGTTATCTCCCTTTGCAATAGCTAAAAATATGTATTCACACACAACGGCAATGTTAATTAGGTCAATTTCTCCGGCAAATGAAACAAGTAACATTTGGTTGTTACATTGAGTCCAACTTGAGAAAAAATGGAAATATAATGCAGTACAAATGGATGAATTTTAACAGAAAAATGCATAAGGTTAATTGTGAAATAACAGAGGATGAATTAAAATAACATAACTCCTACACCAGTTAAGTTATCGATTCTAAAAACCTTTATGTAGGCAGCTGGAATGTTTTATTGAAAATCGTTACAAAAAAGTAAGTTTTTGCAATATTTTGAATTAAAAAAGGAATTGCACAAGTCGTTTTTTTTTAGCTCACCTGGCCCGAAGGGCTTGTGGCATGGTGCGGCGTCCGTCGTCCGTCCGGCGTCAACTTTTTACTTAAAACAACTTCTTCTCAGTAACCAAAATGCCTAGGGTAATGATATTTGACTAGGTGCATGCTGGGATAAATGGCTACCAAGTTTGTTCAAATAAATGACTTTCATCTATATTCAAGGTCACAGGGGTTAACTATGCTAAAATCTTTAAACAACTTCTTCTGAATAAACAAGAGGCCTAGTGTAATGATATTTGGCCAGTAACATGCTTGGATGAAGGGCTACTAAGTTTGATCAAATAAATGACCTTGACTTATATTCAAGGTCACAGGTGTCAAATATATGTTTAACCTTTAAACAACTTCTTTTGAATAATCTAGAGTCCCGGGGTGATGATAGTTGGCCAGTAACATGCTGACATGAAGGGCTACCAAGTTTGTTTAAAAACATGACCTTGATTTATATTCAAGGTCACAGGGGTCAAATATGTTTAAAATCTTTAAACGACTTCTTCACAATAACCGAGAGGCCTGGGGTAATGCTATTTGGCAAGTGACATGCTGGAATGAAGGGCTACCAAGTTTGTTCAAATACATGACCTTGACTCATATTCAAGGTCGCTGGGGTCAAATATGTTAAAGACATTTAAACAACTTCTTCTGAATAATCAAGAGACCTAGGGTGATGATATTTGGCCAGTAACATGCTGGGATGAAGGGCTACCAAGTTTGTTCAAACGAATGACCTTTGCCCATATTTAAGGTCACAGTGGTCAATGTATGTTTAAATCTATAAATGATTTGTTCTGTATAACCAAAAGGTCCAGGGTAATGATATTTTGCTAGAAGCATGGTGGGTTGGAAGACTATAAACTCTGTTCAACCTAATTTCCATGTTTGTTATTCAAGGTCACAGGCGTCATTTGTTTTAATCTTTAATAGGTTCTTATGAATCAAACACTGATATTCTGCCTGTAGTTGTATTTTAGTCCACTTTTAAGATTACAAGTGTGAGATTAATACCAGGTGAGCGATTCAGGCCCATTGGGCCTCATGTTATAAATTCTTCTGACTTCTTACATAAAAGACTTTTCAAACCTTTTATGTAAGAAGAAATAGGATACATATCATCAGTAGTAAAGATAAGTCAGGCACGTAACAACCTATGTAGCAAAAAAGCCCGGGCTTACACATCATTTTTGACAAAATAAAAAAATATATAAACGCAACATAGACTATATGATATAACATATTAAAAAGCAATGACAGATGTTTTGTATCTGCTATAAAAGACCACCAACTTACTAAAATGCTTCGTTACAATCAAAGTCTCTAACAAATGTAGAACTGAGGGTAGCATATTCATTCGGCATGGTAATCGCGCCAGTGAAACTCTAGTCTTGCTAATTATCGGTGTACCCAAACACTAACTCTAGTTTTCCCCGTGAAATAAAGTGTTTCTAAGGTTTTTTTACCGCTTTTATACATATAAAGGGAACAATATGGTTGGTAGCCTGGCTTCAATCATTTGACTTGGTAACCGTGTCAGTGCAACTCTAGCTATGCAAATTATTGGTATACACATAGTACTCGCTAGCCCCCGCCCCCCGTGAAATAAACTGTTCCTATGATTTTTATCCCCTTTATCAATACAAAATACATATGGAATGGTCATAAACCATGGCTTTGTATTTTACACATTGACCAGTATGTCGGTTCTTGTGTACATAATGTTAAACTATTCCTAGTGCTAACTTGTGATACTAGTCTCATATCCCTGCGCAACCGGAGTCACAGTCGCGAGGAGAAACGTCACACTCTTACAACTATCCCAAAATCCACATGATTTTAGATTTTTCTTTTCCGTGGAATAATGTTACCGAACTCCATAATAGAATTGGCGTAGATGAGTACCAATCCCTACGTACCCAAAAAGAAGCAAAATATTTGTAAAATAATAGGGGAAAACGATATTTTCTTGCTTTAAAATGGCCATTAAAACTGACACCAGAACAAGGGAGAAAGCGTCTCATGTGTTCTAAACAACAAAATTCTCCTGGGGGAGACCCCCCAGACCCCCACCAATGGGAGGGGGGAAAACCCCCTCACATACCCTCCCCCTCCTCGCTACGCGCTTCGGGGTGCTGCCTTCGGCAGCACACTTCATCATTGGGCTTACGCATTGAAAACCCGTTTGTTACGCCCCTGTAAGTAGTTTTACTTTAGTTAATAGTGATAATGTGTGAAATACATCAGTTTAATGTGTATGATAGCAAACACATGTATAATACCTATACACACCATACCTATCTGTGATTGTAATTTCAAGTCTATTATCTGTCTGTGATAATATGTACATGCGTAATTCCTGTCTGTGACAGTAAATCCGTGTGTAATAATTTGATAATAACTACATACTCATTTTTAGCTCACCTGACCCGAAGGGCCAAGTGAGCTTATCCAATGACGCAGCGTCCGTCGTCCGTCAGCTTTTTCCTTTAAAACGCTTCCAGTCCTGAACGGCTCAGATGATTTAACCAAATTTGGTCTGGACCATCACTGGCCAAAGGGTTCTCAGTATAAACGGAGGGTATGGTCCCTCTGATTGAAGGATTTTTACTAAATTTGTTCTAGAGCATCTTTGGACAAATAGCCTCAGGTTTGTATAAACGGAGGGTGTGTCCCTCTGGGGGCATATGGGCGGGGCCCGATAGGGGAAATAGAGGAATTGTTTTCTCTCCTATTATACAAGTGAAAGAATTTAAGCTAAATGCAATCTGAAGCATGCTTAGGAACTAAAAAAATCAATTTGTATAAACTAAGGTGTGTGGGCCCCCTTCTTTTGGACAGATGAGTGGGGCCCATTAGGGAAAATAGAGGAAAACATTAAAGATCCTTCTTCTTCTGTGCCGTTGAAGGGACTTTAACCAAACTTGTTCTAGAGAATCTTTGGGCAAAGGGAATTGAATATTAATAAATGGAAGATTTGCACCAAGAAAATGAGTTTCCATGTTATGTCTCAATTTTCCTCTATTTCTAATTTGTTAAATTGTATAAAAAGGTGCATGTGAGGCCCAATAGGACAGAAATAGAGGAAAATTGAGACAGAACATGGAAACTCATTTTCTTGGTGTCTTTCCCACCAAACCAGATTTATATATAGTTCTTCTTGCAACTTTGCTTCTTCTACTCCTTTGATAAACCTGTATGGTACTCAGCAGGTTTTAAATTGGAAAAAAATTACCAGCTGAGCTATTAAGGACCCTGGGCCTCTTGTTTTATAAAACAGACAATGCACGACTTGTGAGACAGGCGCCAAATTATCGTGTTCTCTGCTGGTTTTGACAAAGGGACGTAATTCTTTCGCGCTTGTACTCTAAAACAGATGGTGACACTAATCAACCACAAACACATGAATTCTACCATCACTGAGCAGGATACATGTATTTTTGTACACTCCGTTAGGTTGGGGTGAATAGTAAGCGTAAGAGGTGACTAATGTAGACCCTTTAAGCTGAGTCTCTGCCGCGGAAACAATAAAGAAACTTAACCTTGATCTGCTGCGTAACATTGTGGATCTAAATCTCTTCTTTTCTGACTTTTAGGCGGTGTCTCCCTTGGCACCTGTCTTCCATATGGCTCTGGAGGTTGTGTCTTGTCTCCCTTGGCACCTGTCTTCTATATGGCCCTGGAGGTTGTGTCTCCCTTGGTACCTGTCTTCCATATGACCCTGGAGGTTGTGTCTCCCTTGGCACCTGTCTTCCATATGGCTCTGGAGGTTGTGTCTCCCTTGGCCCCTGTCTTCCATATGGCCCTGGAGGTTGTGTCTCCCTTGGCATCTGTCTTCCATATGACCCTGGAGGTTGTGTCTCCCTTTGCACCTGTCTTCCATATGGCCCTGGAGGTTGGGTCTCCCTTGGCACCTGTCTTCCATATGGCTCTGGAGGGTGTGTCTTGTCTCCCTTGGCACCTGTCTTCTATATGGATCTGGAGGTTGTGTCTCCCTTGGCACCTGTCTTCTATATGGCCCCGGAGGTTGTGTCTCCCTTGGTACCTGTCTTCCATATGGCCCTGGAGGTTGTGTCTCCCTTTGCACCTGTCTTCTATGGTCCTGGAGGTTGCGAGGACGTTTAACTTAAAGAAAACAAAACACATTTCGTTTGCTTTAGATGTGTTGTGTTTGATCATTCGACCTCTAGGTTGGTGCTTGTGTACATGCACCACATGTTTCCATGGTCCCCACTACCATACAGTCAAAAATTAATTTATCGATGTGATCTTTAGAAATTCAATATAAATCTTTATGAGACTTTTTTTAAATCGAAGTCTTTCGCACAATCTCTTTCATTATTTTCCTCCATTTAATTCAATATTTATAGCGTGTTTTAAAATAATAATAATATACAACATTTATATATAGCGCCCTATATAATTTGTAAAATAACTCTAAAGCGCTTTACAACATACGGATAATAGTAATGGTTATAATTGTGAAAACGAAAAAAAACCCAAAGGCTTGCAATCACTTTTACGTTTCACATTTAAGCAAGCAATGTGCACATAATTGAACAAATAAAAGGGTGGTATTTACATGACTGTCAAATGCAGCTGACAAGTCCAGCATGACAAGCACAGCTCTGCACTAACTGCACTAAAAATGTCGGAATCGCTGATACAAATTAATCGAAACATACAATTGCGATGCACCGCTCCAGTTTTTCCTGTGTTTATAACTACTACTAGTTATAGGCTGGTGTCGCTGCTAATATATCATACCGAGGGCATCATACATTTGTCGATATGCATTTGTATATCACCATGAGTCGCAGAATTTCTGGCTTTTTCGCCCACAAGGAAGTTTAGTAACATTGATCATGTGCCGTGTACACCAACTACTATATGATGAACCTAAACCTAGTCTATCTTTTAAATAACGTTTTATTGACAGCTGGAATGTGCATCACCAAATTAAAAACAGTTGTACTCTTCTGTTTGTTATTGATACAGTTCTGTCGGAGGTAAGGTTTTAATGCTTCTTACAACGTTGGTCAGAAACAGCGTTTAAAGTAGCACTCAACACATGAAATATATCAAAATGAAACTTTAGTTAGAATTAGATATGCTGTTGATTTTTATAAATATCCCTTCGTTTTAAGAAAATGTCTTTTTTTCACCTGTGGCGATGTGTCTTAGTGGGCTCCTGCAGAACCTTTCAATCAGATGTTCGTATGGACAACGCAGACAACGAAAAACACAAGGTATACTCTAACATGCCGTGATATGTTGTCCACCCATGTGAATTGCATCAGAGTAAACTCCTAACACAAATGAACGGTACATGTAAGTGTTTTGTTGACATGAAGTTAGTGTAAAGGAATACGTAAGGTTACTAAGGACATTCCTATAAAGCAGCGTTTGTAACGGTTTGTATATCATAGCAATCTGATTAGTTAAAAAAACATCATCAGGAATCATTCTTTGTTGAAGTCAGCAATACTGACCCGTACATGTTTTACACAAACGTTTCCTTTGGTAAATATTACACCCTAGTTATATAACCACGACAGACGCAAAGTATGTCGTGGTTAGAAAGCATGATGGAGGAGAAATTAGAACAACACTTTTTAGCTTATAGATTTATGAATATCGGACTATAATTTTATATAAATGTGAGACGCTTATCCTTTATATCTGAAATACTGTATAACTACCCCACGTAAGGACGATACGACAAGGATATTCTAAACAACCACATGATTCATGAGATGTTGGTGCGAGGATTTGAGTGACTATGGGGCAATAGAAAATAAACGCATTTTAAATAGGCATTTGTATATAGTCCTCCATAGCTAAAAATAAATATTTAGTACATCACAATATAATATTTTGATATTGGAAAGCCAAGTAGTTGTTGTCTCAATATCAATTACAGCTGGGTAGGGTCAATTCCGTAATGGTCCGCTCATTTTTTTTTTATTTTTTTATATTTTTTTTGG